>NW_028145643.1:320000-345000 GCF_977016875.1 Pavona decussata
AAATGTAAGATTCCAAGGTTTGAGATTTCTAAAGTGAAACTTGACGATTTTACAAGTGCTGAAATTTGGACTATTTTGACCAAAAAATGCTTGTTCAACTTGTGCAGTCAAAAGATCTGCCGATGTAATGTTGGGTACAATATGGCGGATAGAGCAAAAGAGAAGGATAGAGGCTAAACAAAACTAGAGAAGGCCAGACAAAACTATTGACTTCAACCTTGAGTCACAAGAGGGAATTTCACAAAAACTCAACCCAATCTCTCTCTCACTTGTAAAATCGTCACTTTTCACCCTATTCAACTCAAAACTTGGAATCTTACATTTTACGCATTATAATATTTTGTAACTGCGCAAAAATAAATTCTGCTTCATATGCACTTTAACAACAAATTATCAATGTTTTGGTAGGTGGAAATGGGAATAAGCATTACCAAAAAGAACCATCCCATCCCTCTTCTCCAAGGTTTCACACATGGAAATAACTTGAGTGTCCACTTTTCAGTGAACACACCAAGCATAAAATGGTCCCTTGCTATTGCAAATTCATGCCTGATGAAAATTTATGGAACCTTTGTGTAGTTTTAAACCTAGGTGAAATGAGTTTGGTTCATGTTACTGGTAACCACTACTATCCATACATTTCTCAAACGATAATATTATTTCATTTTAAGTCAACTTTCCGTGATGTAAAACTAGGCACTTATTCAACCAGTTTAACCGCCTTAGGCCCGGTTCATACGTCGAACTTTACATGAGCCGAACCTAATCATTTGGTTCGGCGCATGTAAAGATCGACGTATGAATTAGTTAGGATCGACAGATTTGTATTTGGGTCGACCCGCCGTTCTATTCGACTGCACCAGTCGAATAGAACGGCAAAAGTTCGACTTCGATTCAGACGTCGAACTTTACATGTGCCGAACCAAATGCATACGTTACGTATAAATTATATAAATTATATCTATCCCAGAGGTCTGCGCGTTCCATCGACTTGGCATGCGCAAAGGACTTCATTCTGAATGAAAATCTATTTTCTCACCTAAGCTTTAATAAAGTTCGACTTCAATTAGGTTCGACATCTGAATCAACTGCCGAACTTAATTATTTGGGTCGACCTTAATAGGTATTAGGTTCAGCTCATGTAAAGTTCGACGTATGAACCGGGCCTTAGCCACCAAAGAAGTCAACATCTTTTAGTTTACAAAACTCAATGACATTATTCCAGAAAAAAAAATCTGGTTAACCGCCAAATTATCTTAAAGCAAATTGAAACTGAAAAAGAGCACAGGGAATTTGGGAATTGATCCTTGGGACTTAATAAAAAGGTTAAAACAGTGACCAAGCAAATATCTGAGTTCTGGGAAAAGTAAGAGCAATGATGTTTCAGACATAAATCCACAGTACACAGATCATGGATTGATGTGTTCTGAAATGTTCATGTAAGCACCAGGTATTATATGCCAACTTTTTCCTGGTGCTTAATTCTATCAAACGTCCACTTCAACAGATAAGACAGTTCATAAAATTAATAGAGAAGAATCTCTTCTGCTTGCAGTAATGCTATTTGAGACACCGTTCAAAGTAAACACTTCCTACATAGCCCCCTCTCATTGCCTTCTGGACATTCTGTTCAAACAGCCGCCTGTTGGATCTGAGAACCTTTGCAGCATCTGCAATGAAACAATCAAAAATAAAACAATAGTGAATTTCACAATAACTATCAAAATTCCTGCATGCTGATTGGCTCATAGCCATTGTCTATAAGAGTATTAACAACAAGAAAGATGTCAGATGAATAGTAACGTGCCAGCTTTCTAAACGGAAAATATAGCCAAGTCTGTTTGCGCTTTTCCATGTTATTGTAAAAAAACAAATCAACAGCAGTTTTCTACGGCCTATACTCTTTTATTAAAAACTGAATCATTGTATAATGCAATTCGAGGGATTTGATTGGCTTAGCGGCCATGGTATATGAGCCATTATACCATGGCCGAGAAATGGCGGCCATTAAATTGCCTTCTGGTTGTTCTTGCACAGCGAAATCGATAAGATCTAGCAATATTTCTTGATTGTTTTTAATAATTAAAACAATTATTCCACTCGCGCTTGTTGGATATGAGATGATTATAGCCAACTCGGCGCTACGCGCCTCGTTGGCTATCTATCATCTAATATCCAACGTACGCTCATGGAATAATTGTTAAATAGACCGTAAGACGATGCCATAAAATGTTCAAAACCTGGCAGTGGAACATTCCACTTGAGTTTGGAACATTTTATAATGTCATTTTATGGTCTACAAGAGTATTGACCATAGAAAACTGCCATTTATTTGTTAAATACATTAGCTTCCATGAAATGGGAGCAACAAGCTCTCAGAATAGAATAAGCTGTAATTTGGAGTTAAGCCTTCTGAATACTCCTGTTATCTGCTGACCTATATGTATGAAGGGAGAGACCATAATGCAGACCTTTAAAACCATGTTTACGTCTTACCGCAAACCGCAGCCAGTCATGTGATTAGTGCTTGTCGTCACGTTCAAGGTTATTTTTTGTATGCTTTCAACAGCAGAAGGTTAAGGTTTTTGCAAAGTTATTTACCTCAGTGTTACATGGCCAAGAATTTCTATTATTCCATGCACGAATGTTGCAGATATATATACAAAACAACTCTTTATCATTCATTTCATGCAAACAAAAACATCAAAATGGCAATAATTTTACATTTTTCCCACTGACTGAAACACCAACACTCAGAGCAAAAAGGACATTCATTATGGCAGCCCCTGCATTTGCTCTTGCTCTCTTCAATTTAAATGCATAAACTGTCACAACTTCTAATGCTAAACTTCAAACCTTAAACCACAGTTTGTGGCTAGCTGTAAACTTGATTCTAAAAGGCTCTAATAGCAGAGTGCCTCCCTGGCACCCTTACTATTAATTAACCCTTTAACACCTAATATCAAAGACCAAATTCTCCTATGTTGTCCCCATACTTTTCTTTTAAAAGTAAGGGGGAGAAGATATTAAAATATCAAGAAAATTCACCTTAGGTGATCAATCATATACTTAATGTCACGACCTCATGGGTTGAATAAGCATTAATATTACAGGGAAAATTTGATGCTGATCAGCGTTAAGGCTTTACAAAGCAGGGTGCTTATTTCTAATGTACTCATACCTGTTATTAAGGTTACTAGGTGAAGCCAGCTCCACCAGGAAAGTAGCCAGTTGTAAACAAAACAAAACCTCTAACTCTTGTTGTCTTTTTCGTCATTTTTAAAATCTGAGTGGCCGGCTATCTTCACTGCAGTAACCAGCCATGACAACCTCTGATTCACAGTGTCTCTTCTCTTGTCATTCCACATTATAGCTACAAGTGTATACAACTACACTGTCATCTCTCTTCATCAGTCTAGCAGATTATTTTTGTTGCCCAGTATTTGATAAAGGATTTATAGAAACTAATTATGATGTTCTGTTGATTTGACAATGGTTAATAAAACTGAAGTAGAAACTGTGAAGGGACTGTCCACTTTGGGTGGGGAGGTGTCCATTTCATAACCTGAGGTTAAATGTTTTGCTAGGTTTATTTCCATTAGTTTACTGAAGAGAATTACAGTATAAGCTTAAGATAATAGAGAGTCTCTCATAACAGGAGCTATTTTCAGTGGTTCTCACTCACCACAACTTCAACTCCTTTTGTTAGTAACAGGGTATCTACAGGTAATAGCATAAGGCCACACACCATATTCAAGTTAACTATTTCTGTCAGGGGCACTATCCTCCCTGGGGGGAGGGGGGTACTCAGAGGATTTTTGGGTGGGGGTGTGTCACTGGGTCTCAGTGAAACCCTTGCCCTATACCAGGCCATGTTCAGTCACATTTTGCCACACTATCCTACACTAGACACCAAAAATACCTATCCTATCCTAGACTCGCTATTTTCCAGAAACTCTAGAGACCTGTTCCAGACTAAATTTTCCTTCATTAGGCCCTATTCTAGACCCAAATTCACTGATTTCTAAACCCTATCTTAGATACATAAAACTGTTTGCAAAACATACCTTTCACAGTGGATCATACCTATGTAGCAATATATTACATATCGGAGTACCCCTATCCTCCAACCCACGGACTAACCTCTTACCTAAAACTATTCAAAATCTTAATGAAACCCCTGGCTTAATAATACCCACATGTGTAATGCAGTCCCAGGCAACTCTAGTATATTAAAATAATGAATTAACCAATTTATATTGTGCATGTTCCATGTGAACATCTTGACATGTGCATTACCAACTAAAATTACTACTAAACTATGCTTTAAATTCTATCTGGAAGCTTTTAAAAGGGCAAGTTCTAAGAGCAACTTTAAAGGCCTCCAGTAATGTATTCACTGGATGCTTACACAGCCATTATCTTGTTTCTAGAGTAGATTTTTATACTTAATTTGTGTAAGCCTAGGCCTGGTTCAAACGTCTCGCTATTGTGGTGCATGGTGCTAAATCAATTTATTCAAGTCTGCATGAATTGAGGTCAACGTTATAACGACAATTGAACCGGGCTTCAATTATATAAGATGGACAGAACCTACAACCTAAATATCGAAGAGCCAAACATCAGCACGCCATCAGTAAAAAATGCAGTTTCATTTGCTTTATCAAGCTTATATAATTTATCTTAATCACATTAATATTAATTTGCTAATGGCTTTGTACATTTGGAACATGTACGCGGCTCTAAATCAGTAAGTCGGAAAACTAACAAAAAATACAAACCTTTTTAACCGCTGCTATCACTAGATCAATCTAAGATTTGCGGGAATCAATCGATCGAGACGAAACGAGTGCAATACTTAAGTAATACCGGTACTCGAATGATGAAATATGCACGAGAACACTAAATTCTCAATTCAGACCATAAAAACACTCGATTAAAGACTTAAAAAACATTAATACAGAACACTCACCAAAATCTGAGAGGATAGGCGTTTATTTTGTGCTCCTTTAAACGCAGAGGAACGCCAGAACCGGCACAGGTAGAAAGTAATGTTGCAAATCGCGACGCCATCTTGTTTTTGCAGGCTCCTGAATAGAAGCAATGTATAATAATGAGATTCAGTTACGCAGTTTCTTATTGGCTGCTCTTGGCTGCTTTGGTGGGTGGAGTGGAGGCGGGGCTCGAGAACCGCTGATTTTTGAAACTTTGCGACCCGGAGACCATTTTCATTAGCAAAACTTCGATTTTAGATTATTCAGTGAAAGCAAAAGCACGTTCCCTTTTTTTTAACAAGATTAAGAAACACTGATTTAGTTTGTATGGAAAATAACTGGCAAACTGTGGAAAAGGGATAAGAAAAGATCAATTTTTGTTTCTGAGCAACCAACTCTCTAGGGCCTATAATTACTAATTTCTCTAAATTTTGTTTCCTTTAGCTGTTAAACTTCGAAATAGCCAGGTAAGAGCCCTCGCTTTGTCGTCTCTTTCAGCGCCATTTTGTAAACAAACGTGAAAGGTTGTCCTCTTGTTCGCAAAGTCACGTGACATGACGTCACATCTGAAATGATTCTATTGCCTTTCTTAAAAGTAGTACTGTTGCTGTTTATGTTGTTGATCAATTTATCCTAACTAGCTATGTATGAATGAACCTTTTTCAATGCGTTAAACTGTATATTTATTATTCAAGGGTACAAGACCTTTCCTCTAATTTTAATGCGGGCGCAAATAATTCTATAAATATTACACATGCAGGCACCAAATTCTTCTTGTCACGAAATATAAATACGTCAAAAAGTTTGACGTGGAAGTTATTTATGGATAATAACGTGTATTTCAGATACACTGGCTGCAAATGAAAACCAGACTATGCGCCCACAATGTAAAGGTTAATGTCGAGGAAAAGGTTGTTGTTGTACACTCAACACACATGCACGCTCAACCCCTAGTCTGCAAACTTGCACACTCAACCCCCTAGTCTACACACTTGGTACACTCAACCCCCCAGTCTACACACTTGGTACACTTCAGCCCTAGTCTACACACTTGTACACTCACCCCCTAGTCTACACACTTGGTACACTCAAGCCACCGTTACACGTTGAAACTTTCAGCTGAAACTTGCGTGCAACGGCGAACGAGACCAGTTTCACGAAGTGGTGTTACACGGTGAAACTCTTGTTTTTTCGCCACTGCGACCGTTTGGAGCCGTTGCAGACGTAGAAAGCGGTTCTACTTTTCGTGAAACTTGTCTCGCAACGGAAGTTCAAAAAAGTTTCACGAAACCGATCATGTTACACGGTGCAACGCCTCCTGAAACTTGTTTCGCAGCGCCGTTGCACACAAGTTTCAGCTAAAAGTTTCAACGTGTAACGGCGGCTTCAGTGGCTTGCAAATACCTGTCTTTTCTGGAGTCGCTGAGCTTGAAGATTCCTGTGAATTCTGTGTTATATTTTTATGATGCATATGAGTGTAATGTTTATTAATAAATGTCCTAAACGTACATGAATGTGGTACACATTTGGTTCCTCAATTTTTATAGTATGTGCGGCTGTTGTTCGCCAATGTGTTAAAGAAACATCTCTGTGGGCAGTGTTTCTTGGTTGCCAGTTGGTGTTGTGGTAAATCCTCAAGGTTGTAATCTGTACTTCCCGGGATCTTTTCCCGAAGGGCATATACCAGCACCTTTTTTCTCTGCCGGCTTCTTTTTTTCTGACTGAGAGGTAATATTTTACCGCATTTGCGGTAATGAAAACAACATTAACCGTAATGTAGCGCTCTCCATTTCAGTATTTGAAAAATCCATGTTAAGTCCGCACTTCGTTTTAATCGTTCGAGAGCCGGTGCAGTTTATCGAATTGAGATTCTCAAAATCCCCAATATACTCTTTTTCTGCGGTCGAGTGTTCTTTTGCAGCCTTAGGCTATTTCTTTTATTTTCTTCGGACTCTTTTAGTTACTTTATTTTTTTGACGAGTAGGCAAACACGTCTTGAAATAACAGTGTTTGTATGGAAATCCTATGTCAAATAATTTTCATGAAACATCGCTTCTGAAAAATTCAGGAATTGGAAACTTTAGGCACTATACGAAGGATTTTACAGAAAATAACTGAGGAATGTAGCTGTGCTAGAAAGCATCTAGTTGCGTTTTGACATTTCCATACATTTGTCTGTTTAGCGAACCAGCCGTGAACTAGAAAGCTGCTACTATAAAAATAGTTCGCGGAAAAAAAGAGGGAAATGTAGACAGTATGGAAAATTCAAAACACGACTAGACGCTTTATGGCACAGCTACATCCCTCCAATTTTTTTTCTTAAAATCCTTTCCTAGTGCCAGATGAATTTTCCAGAAGCAAAGTTTTAGGAAAAATTATTTGACATCGGATTTCCATACAAACACTGTACATGTTATTTCAGGACGTGTTTGGCTACTCGTCAAAATGGCGTCGAAAACCGTGATAAGGCCTATTCAGTACACTAAAAAATTATAAAATACTGTATAGACTTTGTATTGAATCGATTATATTTTCGCTTTAAGTTTCGATTAAGTTTTGCTTTATAGTCCGTGTTTTTGGCTGTGCGAGCTCCGGTCTCGGGTTATGAAAATAAGTTTATCAAACTTTCAATCTCGGATCTATTTTCGTTTCACCTTGTAAACTATAGTAGTAACAAAACATCTTCGGTTATTTTTTATTCATGTCAAGGTGTATCGTTGAGAGAACTAAAAATTGAGGATGATCGTTTTACCTCGGAATTGTTCGAATGTCTAAAAGTCCAGTGAATCTTGCGAAAAACAAAAAGAAGCATCCAACCTTGAACCAAGTAATGGTATTCCCATTCCGGAATACGGTCAATCGTACGCTCCCTAAGTGACAACAAGTATGGGGTGGAGGGAAGGACCAGAAAAAACAGGCCCTTCCATTTATTGGAAAATGAACTGCCCAAGCAGAGCCAGTACACTAACAAACTAACAGCAATTATGGGAGGGAAGGGAGGGAAAGCTAGTAAAGATAGAGCTCAAGTTCGGCGTTGTAACAGCGCGGACACAGGCAAACTCGCACCAGTCGTCCCTCCTCCCCTGAGTAAAATTCTTTCCACAAGCGCTACCTCCACCCCCCCCCCCCCCCTTCCTAAAATCTAGGAGTGTAAATCAAAGTAAAACGAAAACTAGATAAAAACAAACGGGTCAGAAGTTGTTGGTTCCTTGTTTGACTGTTACTCCGCTAAATATTACGTGATTCCTATTTTGCAGGTAGGCACATTTTTTGAAATCTCGGTGATGCCAGCTTTTCATCGATTTTTGCAATATTCAAACAAGATAGACGGAGTCGACGAAACAGGTGAAAAGGCGTTTCACAGATCATATACTACTATTCATGGTTTTGAAAGTCTTGACATGTTCAGTTTTTAGTGTTCAAACAATTTGTCATTTGACTTTTTTCTTTGCTTTTCTACGTGTGACAGGAACATTGTGTAAGCGTACCTACGTACCTATTTTTCTTCCTATGAACTAATCGTCCATATAAAAATTGCGAATTACAGCACAAACCGCAATAGGATACTGCATGTTGATGCACACTTAGCCCCAAAGATATGTCGCAGATACTGGCAGACTTCGACCTCAGACTCCGGTGATTGGTGCCACAGAAAGCGGAGGGCAACTTGATCCTCTGGTGGGACAAAAAACTGCCTCTATGTCTCCAGAAAGGGCAACCTTTTCTTCTCTGAATCGCATGAAGTCTCCAACAAAATTGTTCAGCAGCTCAGGTCCACCTACAAGATGACTGTTCAATGAAGACCCTTGATACTTTGCAGCGGCATCACACACACGTCTGACCTTTCCAGGTTTACTAGGGTTGAATATAGGATGATGAGGGAGGTGCCACACTTGGGCTTCACTGGCTCAGCGTCTTCCTCTTTGGTTAGTTTCTTGATATACCCCTTTCTAGGTCTGTGTCAATGGTAAGGCTCTGCCCAATTTAGGATCACGCTGAAGTCTCTTCTTTAGAAGACCAATTCTATGGATAGCAACAACACGATTGTCAGGAAGTTGGATGTTTCGATTCTCCCAAAGCAGCGGGACTTCATAATGACCATCTACCTCCCGTGTTCGCTCACTCAGCAAAGTCAGGAACTTTATCACCTTTCCTTCCTCAACAGAACGCTGTGAATCGCTATAATAGCGACATCCAAAGTTCTCCATTCGTCACCAAGTTTTCACTCCGGTTTCACGATCTCAAAAATGAAACCTCTTGAAACGAGTGGCTAGACAGTGTGGACTACCCACAAGTGGCAAAAAAAAAAGGTGTGTAAAATAAATCTGGGATCGGATTCACCAGGCTCGTCTAAGTTAAGATGCATCCTAAGTATTGTCTCTTAACAATGGTGTATTGTTGGAGTAACAACAGACTTTTGACAAGAACAATACTTAGGGACATCTTAACTTACCAGCGCTTTGTGAATCCGGTCCCTAGGCTCCTTGTCCCGGGGGCTTGTATGCAGCGGAAGCCAGCGACCTTGAAAGTGTCCTCAGCGGACGATTTACCTTAGTTAGTAATCAAAATGAAAACAGCGGGGGTTGAAGCTTTCAAACCAATCATTTCTCTCTTCCCTTTTAGAATAATAGCGAAATTTTACTTGTTATTTCAGGTGATGTTTTATTGGCCTATCGGATGACGCTCTGTCTGTATAAATCAATAACAACAATATTTAAAAATTTAATTAATGATACCTGCAAAGTTCTCTATATAGAGTGTGTGCACGGCGGCTATGTTGGAGGACTAGAACAATAGAATATATTTGCATAAAAATAGAATATATTTCCCAAAGGAAAATCATGGTATTGTTTCGGTCCTCCAACATGGCCGTCGTGCACACACTCTATAGGGGGCAATTGAGAGGGAACAAACAGGTGTCAACTCTCCAAACCTATTAAATTATCACGCAACGAAAAAACCTTTGGAGAACGTTTGTAGGTATAAAACTATGGAACTATAGATGAAGTCCTAGAATTCCGGCTATAATGTTTTAAGGTTAGTTATACGGGAGGAAGGTCGAATTTTTATCAAATAAATTTTTTTAGATAATTGTTGAAACAAGAAAGGGATGTATGGTGGCCCACAACTGCCATAGCTGTTTTTCTTGTTTTTTGTAGATTTTTTCCTTAAAAATAGTTTTACTTTATAAAAATAAATAAACTTAAGTTACGATTGATTTAATATTAAATGAAATAAACACAAACATTACCGACAGTCAACTTAAAATAAAACAAGAATTAAATTAAATTTAACTTAACATGAAATAAAAGTTAAATTAAAACCGATTTGAAATCAAATTGAAAGCAAATAAAACAAGAATTAAAATTAAATTTAACTTAAAATGAAATAAAAATAAAATTAAAACCGATTTGAAATCAAATTGAAAGCAAATTCAAAATGAATCTCACCTCATTTCTTTTCAAAACAAAACTAAAAATTCCCTTGGCCCAGAGCTGCCATAGACCAGCATGCTTTGCGAAATTATTTCAGAAATTTAGAAATGGCGGCCCGAATCCGCAATGCGGGTCTCCGCTTAAAGCAAGATCTTGAAAAGTATGTTCGCCAAGACCTCAAAAGAGACGAGATTCTAAACTTTATGGAACGAGATTTTGGTGAATACGCTTGGAGCTTACGAACCCTTGATCGACGTATGCGCCATTTTGATATTCGCTATACGGATACTGATGTCACGGTTGAGGAAGTGACAATCGCAGTTCGAAAAGAACTTGATGGGCCAGGTAAACTTTTGGGCTACCGAGCCATGCACAACAAGATAAGGCAAGAATATCTGCTAAACGTTCCAAGGAATTTGGTACATGCCGTAATGTTTGATCTTGACCCGGAAGGGCTTCAAACTCGATGTCCAATTGTAAAGAAGAGGACAACTAAAGGTCATTTCTCAACAAAGGGAACCAACTGGGTGCACTCGATGGATGGTCATGACAAGCTCATGGGTTACCAGAACAGTACGTTTCCTTTAGCTATTTACGGCTCTATTGACACAGCCAGCAGAAAAATTCTTTGGCTCAAGATTTGGACTGGAAACTCGGATCCAAAAAGGATCGCGCGCTGGTATTTAGAGCACTTGTATGAAACAGGAACAATTGCGTCTCACATCAGAAACGACAAAGGAACCGAGACTGGAATTAAGGCGACAATGCACTCGTACCTTCGACAAAACCATGGTGACATGAATCCTTTTGACACCGTCATATATGGGCCATCAACTTCAAACCAGGTATGTGATTATTTCAGAAAAAATGAAATTACACGTGAGTCGAAGTTTTTAAAGCTTTTACCCATAATTATTATTTTTCAACGAATAGATAGAACGGTGGTGGAAGGAACTTCATGAACGCCTGGAGAAGTATTTTAAAGAACAACTAGCAGAGCTAAAGGGTGAAGGATATTATAATCCACATGATGAAGTAAACAGGTACATGTAAATTATTATGAACTGAGAATTAGTTGATATCATGTCTGCTTGACTATGTATAACGTAGTTAATTAAAAATACTGTGCAGAATTCCTTTTGAGTTTTATACATTTATATACTCTTAACTTCCTCTCCCCTACAGGAAACTTTTATCATACTTACTAATTCCTGTTCTCCAACACCAACTTGATGTATTTCAAGAAACTGTGTGGAACAGTCACAGGATCCGCACACAAAAGAACACTGCTACCTGATGGAATTCCTGACCACATATACAACTTTCCTGGAGAGTACGGGCTAGTAGAGTGTGGTAAACATCCATTCCCTTCTTGAATGTTGTTATTGTTTTTCATCTTTTTTTTTGTTTTTTTTTGGGGGGGGGAGGAAAGAAAACTTTATGACTTACCTTGTTGTTTGATTTTGTTTCTGACTATTACAGGCTTGCCAGTCACAGAGGAACAGTTGAAAGAGGTTGCTCAACACTCAGGGGTTTTAGAAATAGATGATGACTTTCTTGAACCTGAGTTCAGGACTAAATGTTGCAGAATTATACCTATGCCTGTTGAGCAGCATGTAGAACCAGCAGAATGCGCTGAAGCATACAAGTATTTAAAAAGGAAATTCTCTCAAACAGTTTAACCAACATTGCCTTTTAATTTGCATTAAAAAAAGAAATAGAAGTATAAGAAACAACAAACATTGCAATGTTAATATGAGTTATGTCAGTAATGCATTACTTAACCAAACACCCTCAACACGGATAAACTAGGCCTTTTATAGCCACTTAGATATTTAAAGATTGCTATCTGTAGCTAATCAATAAAGATCAACTTTTACTGATATTACATAAACGGGCCTTAACCTTAGAGTTCATTAGGAAACCAGTCAAACACAACAAACTTGAATTAAGGGACTTAGAATCAAAGTGGGCCAACACCTCAAAACCTGACATACAAAAAAGTCTGTCAAAGTGTCTGCAAGATTCAGAAACGTTTGCTCACGGTGAGTATCTTGGGTGTCGCCACTTCTACCTTCAATTTCGACCTCAGTTTCATCAATAAAGCGAACATGGATTAATTTAGTGTCTGGTATTTGTTTTACTGTGCTACACGAGGGACCTTGTTCACCGGCCAGTATATCACATACCATACCTACTCCAATCTTTGATGCGAAATGGCTTGTGCATGCTTCCTTGATGTTAGCGATGGTCAGCTCTCTTCCACTGAAATCGACAAACTCTCTTGGGCCGATTCTACTGTACTTTTGCTGTTTACCAGCAACTTCGGAACTTAAACGTTGCACAGTTAGTTCCTCCTTACAGTTCTTGTCGTCTTTGCCTTTACCTGCATGTGTACCTGCTCTCTTTCGTTTCATTTCAGCTTGAAACGCTTTCCATCCCTTGTCCGCCATTTTCAATTTCTGAAATAATTTCGCAAAGCATGCTGGTCTATGGCAGCTCTGGGCCAAGGGAATTTTTAGTTTTGTTTTGAAAAGAAATGAGGTGAGATTCATTTTGAATTTGCTTTCAATTTGATTTCAAATCGGTTTTAATTTTATTTTTATTTCATTTTAAGTTAAATTTAATTTTAATTCTTGTTTTATTTGCTTTCAATTTGATTTCAAATCGGTTTTAATTTAACTTTTATTTCATGTTAAGTTAAATTTAATTTAATTCTTGTTTTATTTTAAGTTGACTGTCGGTAATGTTTGTGTTTATTTCATTTAATATTAAATCAATCGTAACTTAAGTTTATTTATTTTTATAAAGTAAAACTATTTTTAAGGAAAAAATCTACAAAAAACAAGAAAAACAGCTATGGCAGTTGTGGGCCACCATACACGTCGCTAGTATTGAGTATGCAGGCCTCTGAGCGCTTATGTATCCAACAAAATAAAACAACATTGATATTTTCGCAAACTCCAATTTATCAGCTTTACAGTGATGTATAGTTTTCCGTGGTTTTATCGAAAGCAGCGGGCGTACGCTAGATTTCCCTGAAGGCACTCGCGAAACATGGCAGTAACCTTAAGGTATATGAATATTCCGACATTCTGTTATCGGAAGGGTATATTTCAATAGTTTGCTAATTTATGGTTTTTTCAGGTTCTTCGAACTGACGTGCTTCAGTCCCTGAAACTAGGCAACATGAAGAAACACTGTATATCGAAGCACTTACCCTCAGGTACGTAAATAATTTAAGGGTTTTTGGAGTGAGAGTAAAATGTTTAAATTACTTTGCAGAAATTCTTACCTACTTATTATATGATCTGCATTTGACCTTGTTCGAAAACTTGTGAGTTTCAGGTATTACTCAGGGTCAATTTTTTATTTACATTATAAGTGTAGTGTGTGGCTTAGGAAAAGGAAGAAACAAACCACAAAATTCAAAAGTTGTTTAATTTTTGCCTCAATAAAAACTACCTTATTTTTACAGAATTTCAACTGCTTTTTATACGTTCGGCAGTATGATATGGGACGTGTGAGGGAATGTCTGAGGAAGAGGCTGGACAAAAATCAATAAAGATATCTGTGTTTGAGAAAATAAACCTGAATAACGATTACACAAATTAACACATTTTGCAATGGTTAAAATTAATTCGTAGAACAAATTAGAAAGTGGATTTAAATATAGTTTTACCAAATGTAGTTTTGTCGAAACTTTGTAACTTCATGGTGAATTCACATTCAGGAACAGTTTTAATTTATCCCACTTAATTGTTGTGTCTGTTTTGGCACCTGCATCTCAAGTTTCAAAAATATTTTCTCCAGTAGGTTTAACCAGAAATCTCTAAAAGAAAAGTGAAAAAAATAGTTTTCGCTGATACAAGAGAGGACGATTTTTCTTAGATAAATGTAATTGAACTGCAGATTCACAAAAGGTATAGAGATGTTAAAAGCAGACCTGAAGATTTATTGCAAGGGAAACCATGAAACAGAAAATAGCCAATGGTGGGGTTATAATGATGAAACACGAATACATCGCGAATGCTTATCTTCATGGTGCAGTTGTTTTGTAAAAATGATCGAAAATACAATAAAAGTTTAAATAAATCATTTCAGACGATCGTTATCCAAGGAGCAATAAACGGAAACCTTTTCTATATTTTGAAAGACGTACTTCATTGTCAAGCAGATACTGAGGAATTTCTAAAATGAATAGTGACAAATATTTTCGTGTTCATAGTTTACTTTGAAGAAGAAAAAAAAAACAATATAGAGGCGATTTGTAGGAAGCAGTTGAAAACCTTCCCTAAAACAAATTGTTATTTCTAAAGACAAGATCAGTTACCATTCGAGGTTCTGACGAGGTACTAAAAGGTATTTATTACCCGTAGAGAAGTATTATTTAATTCAGTATGAACCGTACATGATATTACCAAGACTACTAAAGTTTACACTTTTCATTTTCGATAGAGATGTAAAGAACACTTCTTCACAACAGAGAGAGTTTTTCGTAGTTTACTTTAAAGACAAAGACATTGTTGTATCGGCTGCATGGTATTCCAAGAAACCAATAATGAGCTGTAGTGACGAAAACATTATTTGATTTAAGAATTTTTGTTTACAGGTTCGGCTTAACCAAAACAAAAATGAATATTTTATTCAACTGGATGTTTAAGAAGTAAACTATGCACCTCTTCGCGGCTAAGAAAAAATAAATAGGATGGCCTTAATCGCCTCGGAAAATAGGATTTAGTCGTAAAGAAAATCTCAGCCTTCTAACTCTTCGGCAAAATATCAGTTCAAAATTTCGTAACACTGGAAAACGAATTCCTTCTGTTTTCGAAGGAACAAATATGTCTTTAAAAATGCAAAAGAAGGTCAGCTAGCATTTTTGTTCAAAATTCCATTTTTCGTTTAAAATTCCTTTTCCAGAATTGGAGCTAAAATATGGAATAGTGTTCCACCTTTCGGAAACTATCCAAACATAACTTTAAGAAAAAACTACACGAAGCGCTACTTAAGGTTCTGTCACTTGAGGATACCTCTGTTGACGTGTCTACGCTGATGCACTGTTGCAATACTCATGACTTATAACCACAAACCGCCACTGTATATCATATACATATATTTAAACAATTATCCTGCGAAATCGCCCGAAATATCGCCTGATACGGTCGAGTTGGGTAAAGTCAGGCGATATTCCGCAAGATTGGAGGCACTTCAGTGCGAGCTCGGTTGTGAGAACCAACCTTAGGAAACACATTGTGTACTGTTTGTAATTTCTGAGCCCCAGATTACGGGAAAATCCAAAAGTCTAGCGAAAAATACATCAAACGTTTTTGCTGAACTTTAATTTACCAGTTCGTAAACAGAAAGGTAAGCAATCGTTTTTGCACTAACCATTACAATTCCTAACAGCAAACTTGGTTGCCTTCTTAGTGTTTGTATAGGTAATCACATGATTCCGAGTGCAATTTGGAATAAATAAGCACGAGTAAAATTTTAAAAGACTAACAAAATTGCACGAGCTGCAATATGTGGTCTTTTAAAATTTTCAAAGTGCTTATTTATTCCAAATTGCACGAGAAAAATCATGTGATTACTTGTTAATAATATATATACAAAAATTTTAAATGAGCTTTTGTTGATTTCTTGTCCGTCAGCTAATGCTCCGCCTACATGTCTTTGATTGGTTTCAATTGACAAGCTTGATTGACATACATGTTCATACATACGGAAAACATGCTAAAAATACCATCACTCTAAAAAGAGCAAGTTTTCAAACCACAAAGCATAATTTTAAGTCAATGTTAAAAGAATAAAAGAAGTCTGAAGTCAATCACCGTCCTCGGCATGTTTTCGAACTGACTGGATTTCAGGAGCCGGGGCTTTGCAGACAGTCCAGACTGGCGTGTTTTAGTCTGGTTCTCATTGAATTCAACGTTTGTTTTCATCCAAGCCGACATGGAAATCTTCAACATGATGCTCTACGCCAAAATATTGAGTCAGGAGCTACCAAACCGTTTGTACCAGGACTTGTGCTTCAAAGCGTTTTGCTTTTCCACAGCTTATTTTATTTAGTGTTTGCCAGACTTCCAAGACTTGTTCGGCCGCTTGACTTTAAGCTAACCTTGTTGTCGCAGTAGTCGAGCTTTACCTTCAAGAACTTGCTTCGAACCTTTTTACTCTCGGTTTCTAATTGTGGAGTATTTGTAACCTTACCTTCTTAGGTAACGTTCAATTGCAGTGCGAAGACTGCCATGCTCTTTACGCACTGTCGCGTGGAAATCCTCGAGAATTTTGTTGACTGCCTCCGGTTCATAGTTTTCAATATTTTGGTCGTAGCCCTTTTACAAGTGCTGTCCAAGACCTCCAAACGTTTAGCCTGTTGGTTGTGCTTTGTTGAGTTTCTTTGCATTTTCCTTTAAACTTCGAATTAAAATGCTGTTACTCTAGATCTCTTCAAACCTGTTCGCCATTTTGTTTCGAGACAGCCGATTTGCAAATTTGCGTACCTGTCAATCATTTTAATTTCACCTTTGTTGCACTAATTTTTGGGCAGTGCAACTATGTGTTGAATAATAGCTGTATTTATCATTCCATGCATTTTTTCTTCCTTTCCATTGGCCGAGAGCCGAGCGCAAACCACGTGATTTTGCAAAATAAAATTCTGCTCATGCGTACTGAATTGCTCTTGTGCAAAAATGACAGACTCTTGAAAAGGCAGCGATTTATACCGCTTCCCGAAAACAAACTCGTCAGCGATCGAATGATAAAACAATTATTGAACTCAGTTATCGCAAAATATCGCGATTTGTCAGTGTCTTGCAGATCAATTATTTGCCTCAGCCAAATATGGCCAACGAAATTTCTCTCTTAAACCTTGAAATTTTTCTACAACACCTGAAAGACGCTTCTCATATTCCTCAGCAGAATACAGAAGAAAGTGTTCAGTCGCTACTGAAAACGTGTGCACGTAGAAACAAAGAAAGCCATCCTGATTTGAAGCCTGTAACGTGTTTTCTGACACCGAAAACGACGCCTGATGGTAAAGTCTATTGGGTGTACGAAAAGGATAAGCTACTTCATTTGCTAAAACAAACTGTAAGGTTCGGAAGAAAGCGTCTGAACAAGAAAGGACGTATCGAAGCTGTGTATCGCTTCAATACTTGTGTTGGAATATACTGTGTTTTCAAAAATGTGCGAGACGAAACAAGTGGATTTAAAATTACAGAATTGTACAGTGTGAAGGTGGTATACAACCAAGATGATGACAATTCTATCATTGGAATAACATCTTTTCCTGACTATTTTGAACATTGACATATCTGGCCACAGAGTCATGCGCTACCAGGATGGAAAGACAAGGAAACTAAACTGATCCTAAAGGATTCGCTCTGACGATGGGATAACGCTCGATTTCAGGCGGCTACTATCTAAGCTTTGAAATTAGTCTTAAGTTGTAGTAGGAGTAGAAGCAACAGCAGCGGCAGCAGCAGTAGTAGAAGTAGAGTCTTTATTAAGCGAGGACAATACATAATAGTGCCTAATAGTAATAAACTTGTAGCCCTCAAGACTAAAATCAATAACGACGGATAAATCAGCAAAGACCCCCAACCCCTTCCCCCCAAAAAAAGAACAACAACAAATGCATAAATTGATAGATACGCTAAAAAAGTAGATTACGATATACAAACTCATAACTATGGTTAAAATGATAAATTTGTCTTTGTTTTTCAAGTAAAAAGTTCACATAATTATTCTTGAAAGTACGACAACAAGTGCCGTTATAAGTCTGTTACTTTATACTAGATAGAAAAGTAATCATTTGAGGCCTTTTTACGAGGACGAGGATCATTATTTCCAAGCAATGTAGACGAAAACGTGAATCTCTCAGTCGAATTAATACTACATTGGTGGTGCAGGAAGTGGAGTTAAAACTGTGATGACCTTTACATAAACAGTCAAAACTGTTATTTTGAAAGAGAAGCAGGCAATAACTGATGTATGATCGCGCAGTATCCAATGCCTTCATTGTACTAAATATCAGTAAAGGCACTATCAGGATGACAATTAACATGGAATTTCAACTGACCCACAAGGAAGTAGCATACTCTTCTTGTTCTTCTTGTTCTTCATGTATATATTGCGTAAATAAAGGCACTCGTGTGACAAGTACGATAATTATGAGTTTAAAAAGTTTTATCAGTAATTAGTGTAACTCAATAGCAATGGACAACTCCATGTCATTTTTCTATTTTTAAAAGCTCAAGCCCTTGGCTCCTCTGTGGATCATAGGCCGTCAATGATTTAGTCTCTCCTCCATCTGGCTCGATTCTGTGGAAGCCGCACTCTAAAGTACTTTAGATGTGGCCCAGTGTTCTCCTCTCTACCTCAACATCCCACTTCCAGATACTCTTTGGAAAACCTCTCATGCTCTTCCCTTACATTTCAATGAATTACCTAGTAGTGTTATTTTGAGGCTTTTATAACGTATATCCAGTTCAAGCCCACTTCCTCCTCTTGATTTCTGTCTCTACCAACAGTTTGTTTGTTATTGTCCACAGATCCTCCTCCTTTACCAAGTTTGTTCATTGTATGCAGGTGAGCCTGGTTTTCAAACGTTTAAGCTCTCCCTTGCAAGGCTTTGGTCGTTCTCCATATCTCAGATCCACAGAGTTGACAGGAGGACAGACCTCACATTAGAACTGAATATTGCAAACTTCGTTTTCCGTCGATACCATCTTTGATGGTCATATTTCGTTCAAGGGGACCCTAGCTTTTTTAATCCTCTATTTTGGCATCTTCATCCCTGCACACACTCACCAACTCCAAAAACGAGGTTTCCTCAGTTGACTTTTAAGCTTGTTGGAAGTGGATGACAGAGGAAACGTCAGTTTATCCTGCGGCTTTTTTTACGTGAAACAGAAGGGCAGTGTCACTAGCACAGTCTATAGCATCCACAGTCTACTGTTTCTACTGAATTCCGTTCCTTCTGTCCGCAGTCTTTTCGTGGTTGCCCTCATAGCCCAATAATCTATTGCTAACATTTTTTGATGTTTATAAATGTCTGTGGGATTCCTTAATATTCCAAAAACTTCCTCAAGGTGTTTCTGCCTACATCAAAATTCAATACATTGAGGTATAGGAAAGTATTCCACTCGATCTGTTTCTCTGCAAGTCCTGCAACTCTGTGGCAACTGTGGCCTCTCTTCCTTCATACAGTTTGACTTGTGTTGGGAGAACTTGTATTTTTTTCCTACTGTCTATCTACCGGGCTTAGGGCTTGCTTTTGCTTGGGGACGCACCAGGATGGCTCCCCAGGTTGCTTTGCCTGCAGGTGTACCAGGACGATTGACTCTGGTAATTACCTTTCCATGACTGATGCCAGGGTATATTACCCCGTAGTCTCTCTTGCTCCACATTATCTCACTCTACCCAGTCCTTTATTGGTCTCCGCTCGAGTGCGAAAGCAGGCTTTGGAGGAGAGAGCCCCTTGGTTTTTAAAATTTCCTTTCTTTGGCCCCTTGATGATATGCCCCTCACACTGAAAGATCTTTTTTTTTTCTTATTCCAGGTATCTCACAACAATTTATGCCCGCTGTTTTGCCTGGTTTCAGCAAATTTATTGCCTGTCAGGGCTCCTACTGGGTGTTTAATTTCAGCCTAACTGATAGGTCTGCACACCTTCCATCCAGGACAGTACTTCTTGGGGTTGTGCGATTATTGGTAAGTTTTCCAGTGGGATGTGGTGTAGTTATGAAAAACCGACAGAGTATATTGATAAAAAATGGTAATCTTGTCAGATAAGTATAAAGTTGAAGGGAACACCACTATGAAAAATGTGCTGGTAAGACAGGCACAACCGAGTTAAAACTCGACCCCAGTCTTGCGCGTTTTGAGTCGGGATTTGTTGGTGTTGTCTTTCGAGTTCGTCCGAGTTCGTGGGATTTTCGAGATTCGTGAGATTCGTACACTTGGGGGTCACTCTCCCCAGGTTGCGCTCGCCTGGGTTGCAAACTAAGATGGCAGCAGTACGCTTCGTACGAGTCTCGAAAATCCCACGGAAAAATAGGGGACTGCGAACAGTCTAAGTTTGAATTTGCCGTTTGCTGTTTTGTGTATTGCACAAGTAAGTACGTGGTGGTGATTCTATCAACGCTAGTGCTAAAAACATCATAGACAAAGTTGTAATCAACTTGATCATAAGCAGAAAGTTATAGTGACATATAAAATCTGTTGCAACTCTTGTACTTGTAAATGTTGTATATTTAGGTCTGTTATGTATCTGCTTTATCCTTAAGATGGCCACCTTTATTGTGTATGTTTTCTGCAAAACCAATAGAACCAAGGGTGATCTCCCCTGAAAAGCTCACAAGCTTGCTGAGATCATCCTTCTAGTTCCTTTGCTGTGTTTACCCTTGTGAGCGTTTTACCGAGGTGTTGGAGTTTACTTACCTAGGTAAATATTTTGCGTGTGTAAACGCCGCCCGAGAAAATAGAAAGTTAACCAAGGTAAAAGTTTGATTAGCCCTGTGATCAGGCATGGTTAAGGTCGGTAACCAAGGTTGAGATGACAGATATATCCGCTTGCATTTCACGTCCCGTGGCGTCCAGATTGCATCAGTCTCATTCGATCACGTTTTCGTGACTTCATTTTCATGTTTTTTTCTGCGTTAAAGAGTTTCAAGCCAGAATTAGTTTCTTGGATAGATAGATAGATAGATGGATAGATACGTTTATTAAGACACTACATGGCAGTATAAACTGAATTGCGTAGAGAAAAAAATTACAGACTATTTACAAATGTATATACTAAAAATCAATAATCAAAATATATAAAACTAAGCTATTTACACATCTTCATAGTTTCACTAGTCTTGGCCATGACCAGGCACGTCTAGCACACTTTGTCTTTCGAAGAGCAATTTGAAACAAAATCAATTGCTTTTGCCTCGATCTCTTGAGGTGCTGCAAAAGTAAGAGCTGCCGAAATCTTGAGACCTGAGTCTGCAGCTCAAGAACAAGAAAAAAACAACGCGAGCACTACAATAGCCACAGCTTCTCTTATAAACGTGGGCATTTTATGCATGGATTTTAGAATTTGCCGCCAATTCGATTTGATCGTGGTTTTGATTGATGACAGGTTTATTTCGGTTGCTTCAGCAAGTATAAACACTGTACAAATGTACCAAGGTTCTAGTCAGTAAATGTTTACCTCGGTAAATGCCCAAGTGTAAACACAGCATAAACAAGATGCCCCTAATGGAATTTTCGTGGGATGCTTGATGTGGCATCATTTGAAGGGGTGCCTGGAAAAAAGCCCTAAGTGACTTCTGATAAAAAAACTAGATTCTCCTTCCAAATTTCATTGTTTTCACTTGTAAAACAAAAGGAGAATTTGACCTTACATCAAAAGTTACTTAGGGCCTTATATTTCCACACACCCCTTCATTTATTCCTATTGTATGCTTTGCAAAACTGTCCTAGGTAATGGAATAGTTTGAGTGACAAAGATAGCGCGATGTTGTTTCCGTATTCCCTAGTGTTATGTACCAGTCAAATTAAAGCTTTAACATTCCCCCCCGGGGCAATCCCTGGGGCATTTGAATTTTTGGACAATTAAGTGTTCAAATTCCCCCCTCCCCGAGCCAAATAGCTGTTCAAATGCCCCCACCCCAAGGAAATAAGCCATTCTATTTTATAGTTTTTAAGCAATATACAATATTATATGGAGATCGAAATTGCTCAGTTCTAAAGTAACAACAAAATCGAGGATACCGCCAGTGTTTGCACTTGGTATCTCAAGTTTCACACCCACATGGACGAATTTAGAATGCCAGAAATGCCTTCAGTTCTCGAACCAAAGTATAAATTTACAGCAAATGATTTGCATCCAATGTAATAAAAACTGAGAAAACACTGTGAACATACTTGAAATTCGAGTGCAACATGTCAAACATTGTAGACTAAACCCAGATTATTTAAGCTTTTAATATAAATTGTATCTTGTGCACAGCAGCGCCTTATGAAGCCACAATCCTTCCCTTTAAAATCAGACAAAATTGACATGTCGACCTCCGTCATGACTTATCATGCCTCTTGCAAGCAGCGAGACACGTCACATGACATCAAGGCTAGGGTTCAAATTCCCCACCCCTTATGCATGGGGATCAAATTCCTCACCCCCCGGGAAGGCAAAGGGGTCAAATGCCTGGGGTATGCCTGTGGGGGAGTGGAGTGGGGGGATGTTGAAGCTTCAATTTGACAGTACATTAAATGCCACTTATCATTATGCCGGAAATTGCGCTACGAAAATGTAATGATCACACACATGGCAGTGACTCACATTTTCTTTCCTGGTGAGGTAATTCCCCCCCCCCCCCCCCCCAAAAAAAAAAAAAAAAAAAAAAAGAAAAGAATTACAGGCAAAAAGCTTTCCTGAATGAAAACGTTTAGTAAAAGTTGACAATCAAACCCTTAATCTTTTTTTGAATTTTCCAGCTGCGTTTAAGCATCAATTTGACAAAGTGATGTGATGTGCGTTTTAGCTTATCAATGACCTTTCTTCCTCACGTAATTTGTGGTTCTACAACTGTCAAACAAAGCATGATTCGTTTCCTTAAACAAATAAATAAATAAATAAATAAATAAGTGAAGGATCTGAGTTGTGGTTATTTATTGAAGGATTATACCCTGTTAAGAGGACCAAAGGGGTACTTGCTATTAAATTCACAAATGTTTGCTGTGATTTAGCACTTTCAAAACGGAACCTTAAAATGTGCTCTCCCTTGCCTGGGTTTCTTGCAGGGGTGGCCAATTGGTGCCACAATTAAGTGTTGTAATCTACTCCCAACTAATAATGCACTAGCTTACTGAGTTTAAACTCCAAAACAAAAAACACAACTTAAATGTGTGCAGAATGCAGATATTTTACATGTACAGTCTGTAATAATATTTGTAGTCTCAATTGTCACAAGTTTGTTAATGAACAAAGACTTCTTGATCGCTTCACTGCAGTTGTACAGTGGTGTGTATGTCTTTGTGATATAGACCTTTACACTCAACATCTCCAGATAAAATTCTGTTATTGAATAAAGTGAATGTTGTGAACGCCAAATACCAGAATGGTTGTGATAACAATTTTTATTTATTTTTATTTATATTTTTTTCAGCTATATACATAATTGTTATTGATTTCCACTGGGAGCTTAAAAGCCATTTAACTAGGTTCATGGGACAAACATCCTGCATACTGCTAGGATTGGAATGTCATGTGTGGCATATATGCGCAATGGAATAAATGTGATGGAATATTTTAATCTTGGTGAATAAATGAGAATGAAACAGACAGATTCAGAAAAAAATTTGAGTGCTCCTATCCAGGAGTCGAACCTAAGACTTTACGATTACTAGTTCAGATGTTCTACCACTGAGCTACAGGAGACTCGTGGAAGCTAAGGCCATAAATAAACCAGGTTCATAACAAGCAGTTAATTGGTTTTTAAAATTTGCAATATTGGGATTCTTGTTGGTTTGAAATTTCATGTATTTAGAAATTTTAATATAAATTGTGCAATAATTATGATTCGAATGTCATTGTACATGTTCCAGGAATTCACCAAAATTGACTTTGGGAAAACATGATACGTAGCTAATTGTCGTCAATAACTTAGCAGTTTGGATTAACTGAATGAGAATCACTCCGCTTATCGTCTCTAGCTCAGTCACCACTGTAGTGTGCATACTGAAAAGATTAATTTTATGTGAAATTCAAATTGGTCTTTTGGGTCAAGATCTAATTAGTGTCCGTTGAAACTGTCCGTAATGGAGAGGTGCCCATGTAAGAGAGTTCTCCACAAGGAGAGGTTCGACTGTAGCAAAATTTGTACCCCATTCAAGCCAAATAACCTTAAAAACCATACTCTATCGGGAGTATCCCCCTCACCCATGTAAACGCGACCCTGTATACTGAAGGAATTGCTGTCACATTGATTTTGGCAATTTCCAAGTGCATGACCGAAACCACATGAACAACATGTGAAAAAAGCACATGAATCTTACCACAGTTTTTACTGCTTTACGCGATCATGTATTTTCAAACCAGAAACTGAAAGGCACCCTAAAAAAAAACTGTCTTGAATTTCCCACAATTTTTCTGTGCTGTGTCTAAATCATTTTTAGTTTCCTGGTTAATTTGTCCATTCTCCCGATTCCCGGCAATAGCTTCAAATTCCCGGAACTGCTTTTCCCAGTCTCCCAAAACTGGTCTTCTTAGAGTTGACAACCCCCGTTACACCAAGCAGGTAAAGTACACCAAGCAAGGATAAAAGTACACCAAGCAAGTAAAGTACAACAAACAAATAAAGTAAGAGAATGCGAAGCAACTAAAGTGCACCAAGCAAGTAAAGTACACCAAGCAAGTAAAAGTACCCCAAGCAAGTGAAGTTAGTAGGCCAGGCAAGTAAAGAATACCAAGCAAGTAATTTATCTTAAGGAGGCTCGAGGCAGTTTTTTTGGACTTAGGGTGGAAGTTTTGAAATTACAATCTCGCATACAAGAGAAACTTCGATCTCCTTCATA
>NW_028145643.1:350000-560000 GCF_977016875.1 Pavona decussata
AAATAATTAATATTTAAGCACTCTCACTTTTAAAGACCTTTTTTTGTAACCAATTTTGTAATGCTGTATCTCTTCCTTTAAACTCTTCCATCTCGTCCAAACACGTGTTTAGAGCTGTTAGCGACTTCGGCGCCCCCCCCCCCCCCCCAAATAAAAAAAGCGATTTGAAACCCGACGCTTCCGGTTCAATTTTCCTCACCCCACCCAGGCAAGGTCAAATTCCCCATCCCCGGGAAGGCCTTACCCGTCAAATTCCCCACTCCCGGGCACAGAAAAAAGTCAAATGCCCGGGGTTTGCCCGGGGGGGGGGGGGGGGGGGGGATGTTGAAGTTTCGATTTGATCGGCGCATTTGATTGTACTAAAACTTGTAATCTTATACATTTGAATAACTAACTTAGGTGATGCCAAGAATAGATATGGAAATACCTCAATAAATAGTTGTTGTTGTTGTTGATATTTAATACAAAAGGTCGTGCATTTTATTCAACGCTTTCTCTGGCCTGTTGATGGCTCTTGTTTTGATTGACTGTGGACTGCACTAACACAGTTGAATGTTTATGTGATTAGCGGAGTCGTGAAAAAATCGTCTATGGGTATTGCTCCAAAGTTTATGTTCATGCAAGCACTAAAGATCTTGACCATATTTTAAACAGAATTCTGGTACATGGCTAGAGAGTTCCATTTTGATTTGGTATAGGTATGGGTTTTGCCATTTTCTCATGAGAAATCGGAGTGATTCCCGGGAGGTGATTTAGCATCATCTGTGAAGTATAGGTTATGAACATTAATTAAAAATAATTGGAGTTCAACCCAATGTTTTCAAGTTGTCAGTCATTTCGATTATGGCTATCTATAGCCAAAAACGTTTATAAATAAATCTGTACCATGCAATAGTGGCAAAGTTCCGAGAGGTGACCTCCACTCCACCTCCCCTCCCTCCCCCCCCCCCTCTCAACAAATGGCCATAGAGTCTGGCATGTACATCTGAAGACAGAATTTAATTGTGTTTCAGTTTTATTTTTATTTATTTTTAATTCTTCTATTTTGAAGCTCCTTGGAATGGAAGAATACAAGTCAAGCAAGAGAATTTCAGTGTATCTCAGCATGCCCTCTGAAGTTCAAACTGAAGGAATTTTGATGGTAAGTCTGAAAGATGACGAAAGATGATGACAATAGACCTTTAATTATCACACGGCGGCCATGTTGAGTCACAGGAGAATAAAAAGCTTTGTTTTTGCATGGGAAGCCTCGCACTGAATTCGCGTCTGGCCAAGGCTTGCCGTGCGGCAAAAACAAAGCTTTTTATTCCCCCAAGACTCAACATGGTCACCAAGTGATAAGGCTCTATGATGAAGGTTCATGATTTCATGAGATAAAGATCTAATTTCTTGCTTTGGAAGGTAGGAGGGGAATCAGGGGGCCTGAACTTCCTGCTTCCCGTACCTTTTACTCCTTCTTCTCACACCTTCATGTGATTTCTGCATCTTGGCACCTTTTTCTTCTTTGTGCTTCTCAAGTCATCTACCATTTGCTCCTGCTTTTACCCCGTCCTCTGTGGTTTTTTAAGTTGAGCCTTTTCTAATGTTGTATGTACAGTTTTTTTTAATTTCTTCAAGTACTTGCCACTTTCAAAATCCTGGTCCCCTTCCTCTCTATCCCACCTCCCTTAGACCTCAGTGCCATCCTGTTGCAGGCTAAATCAGTCTCAGTTTTACATTTAAACAGCTACAAAGTAAATTATTGACCAAAACATCTCTCAGCAAGCGTTTCAATACAGCAAATACTCCTGGTACTTCCATGGCCTTCCCTGTCATGTCTGGACTTTTTTTCCATTCCAAGTATTCTGGAAATTGTATTCCAAACATTTGAAATATTCTGATCTCTTTTCTACTCACCAACAAATGCTATTTTCCCCCTCCCTTCCCTCTTAGTTTACAACCTGCTTTTTTATCTACAGTTGTACAGTATGTTCCCAACCCCCTGAGTCCTTTTCTTACAGTGGTATCATTTGTATCCATTTTCATTCTTAAACATTTCTTATTTTCTTTCAACTAACTTACAACCTTCAATTTGACAATGGAAGAAACTTGACTGTACATGTTTAAGTAAAGATGATTGATTGATTGATTGATTGATTGACTTGTGTATTCTTTTTCTATATCCCTTCATTTTTACAGGATATATTCCAGGCAAAGAAGTAAGTTATTTTTTTATTTATTTATTTTTTTATTGTTTTTACTTACTTACTTACTTACTTACTGTAATGATTCAATTTAGCACCCGGGGCGCTTATTTACTTTTGGTACCCCAAGGGAGGGCACTTATTCGAGACAGGGCGTTTATTTAATTTTTTGAGAAACAACCTAATGTTCAAAACAACACTTTAATAAATATTAAAATAACTAACAATAACTGACAGAAACCGTAACAGTAACAAATTGGTCATTTTAGCAGTAACAAATACACATGTACGTTACGGTGAATGTTTATGAGTTTATCTACGGTAACTAACAACAGAAACTGAAACAGTAATAAATCGTTCATGAGTTTTTGTAATACATTATTACGTATGTCAGCTATTAAAGGAAGATACACCACGTTTGATACATACTCTGAAGGCGCTGTAATAATATTAGAATAGGGGGCGCTTTTTAGAATAGGGGCGCTTATTAACAAAAACACATTCGAAGGGGGATTTGGAAGGGGGCGCTTATTGGAAGGAGGGTGCTAAATCGAATCATTACGGTACGTACTTACTTACTTACATGTACTTACTTTTATTACATGATACTAACTTACAATATAATGCAATAAGAGTTTTTATACAACCAATTACTAACTTACTATCTATTAATGAAGAGTTAAGAAGTAAGTAAATTTAATATGTAGCCGTCGTTTGAAATATTTTCACAATAGACAGCACTGGGTTAAGTCTACTGGTTTAACTTCTTTTTTAATAAAAACGTTTTTGATGGGTTAATTTATTTTTAGAGATTGCTTTATTCCTCGCTATATTGGCCCAAATATGGACATGGTCAAACTGCACTCCATGGAGGACATGTTGTCATTACCAGTTACTTCCTGGAATATACATCAACCTGCTGGTGATTGTTTAGTTATTGCACCATTAACACTTTAAGCCCTAACAGTGATCAGCATCAAATTTCTCCTTGTAATATCAAAGCTTATTCAACCTCTGAGGTCATGAGAATAAGGGATATGATCACCCAGGGTTAATTTTCTTGATATTTTAATAACTTCTCCCTAGTACTTTCATAAGAAAAGTATGGGGACAAGGTAGGAGAATTTGTTCTATGATATTAGGGGTTAAAAGTGTTAAGGATGGTGCCTTCTTTTGCTACTGCACTTTTGTTCTTCACATCCCAGGTTTCAAGAAATATGGGTTTCTTAAAGGGAACCTCCACTCTGACATCAAACTTTGACGTTAAATTGTTGGAAATGTCTAAATTGTAAATTTTAGTTTGAAAAGTAGAAATGAAGGGGTGCCTGAAACAAAGCCCTAAGTGACTTCTAATAAATTGCTAGATTCTCCTTCATAGTTGTCTTGTATTCGCATGTGAAACAAAAGGAGAATTTGAACTTACATCAAAAGTCACTTAGGGTCTTATTCCGTTCCCCCCTTCAAATAACACTCATTCAAGTGTGCTAAAAATTAGATGTGACTATCATCTGTGCTTGCTTTTAAATTTCCTGCGTGCCACCATTTTGGATTTTATGACATGATATGGTTGCCGCTATTGTCAGTGAATGGAAGTTTGTTTGTGTGAAAAAATATCGAACAACCGTATTGCATCGTGAAATCTACCATGGCGGCGCCAGGGAAATTTAAAAGCGAAAATGAGTGATAAATAATCAAATCCTGTTTTGTCCAACATAGAAATATTATTTCCATGTTTTCCAACAAAATGTACAATAAAATTTTAGTTTCAACAATTTAATGTTAACTTATTTCAACAGTTGAGGTTTCCTTTACGAATGGTACCTAAGCAATATAAAGGTATTTACGCACAGTTTTATTAGGACTATTCGGAAAATGCAGATCTCAGCAAGTGTTGTAATTGCAATCCGAAAGGAAAAGTTAGGGGTAACCGTACATTTTTCAGAAATAATTCAGCTTCCATTTGAAAAAAATGGCCAAAATGTTCCATAATTTAAACCTTTGTGGAATATTATTAAGAAACTGTTGCATGTTTGATGCAGTGCTTCTAGTAATACCAGTAGACCCTTCCCCAAAATGGCGGCAACAGATTTGAATGAGTTAAAATTGAACTAAATGAAAAACTGATAGCAGCACTGGAAAGAGCATGTACTTTACTTTAGTAAGCTTGCAAAGTTTCAGCATTATTAGGTGTTATATCAGCATAGGAAATGTAAGATGAAATTTTACAAATTTACAGACGTTCGTATGACTGGGGGTATACGTCATTCCCCCAGTCTTACAAATGTCTGTAAATTTTTCATTTTTCAACTTCTATTTTCTTAGCTGATATTACACCTGATATGCTGAAACTTTGCAGGGTTACTAAAGTAAAAGTGCTCTTTCTAGTGCTGGTATTTGTGTTTAATTTTAACCTATTTGAATTTTCAGCTGCCATTTTGGAGAAGGGTCTATTGTTTTTCTTTTTCTGTCTTTTTTTTGTCGGTCACCTACCCCAGATCTCCAGGTTTCACTCAGTCAAGGCATGGTGATCTGGTGTTCACGAGTTCTTTTGAGCTTGGCCACGGTGGACAGAACATTAATTTTCTTTTTCTGTCTTCCAAAGCTAAGCTTAAGACTCCAAATAATTTGTAATAAAAAATTTTAAAAAATTAAAACTGTTCCAATTATGCATCAGTCAATTCCAGCTGTGCCCATCCCCCCCAGGCAATAGTGGGGCATTTTCCCACACTGTCCATCCCTGGGGTCAGGCATTAGCCTTTCACCCAATTACCCCAGGGCATTTGACCATCTCACTTTTTTCACTCTACAGCATTGTCGCTTCCTTAATGACAAATTCATTGGCAAATACAGTAAGTTTCTTATTAGATACGTCTAGATAGGACATAAAATGGGACGCTAGAGCTGTAAAATGACCTATTTTGGCACAAATCAACGGGAAACAAGACCCAGCTAGGACTTAATTTGGTCTGAATTAGCTTAGATTTTACCCCACCCGGCAGTGGGGCATTTGCCAGTTTATTTTCAAAAAATCCTAATTCCCGGGGGTCGGCCCGGGGGGGGGGGGGGGGGGTGGGGATGGGCTCTGTTGGTATTGACTGATGCATTACTACAGCAAATTTGGCAGGGTACAAAGAAAGCTAGAGAAAAGGGTTTTCACACCTAAAATTTCATGTAAAAGTGAAAAACAAAAAACCCAGCTTGTACTACCTCGGTGATATTCGGCGTGGACGCACTGGTGATATTTTATTTCAGAAATCCTTCCAAAATTATGGTAGTTGCTAAATGCAGGTACTTCGTTTTTCAGCAAATGCATGGGAAGATTGACAACATGGCTGTATTTTAATATTTTGAGAACTGAAGTGAATTTCTCATACAAGTTCATAAATCAACATTAGGTCCCAGTACGCTGCTGTATCAGATTCTACTAAGCTTGGGCTTTCTCTGATCAAACACTGGCATTCCTGCAAAAAATAGAGCCTTTTCTAGCGAAGAAAAGAGGGTGAGGTGGGGGAAGGGTACCTGATCCCAAAACATTAATTACAGTTATCTAAATCTTGCGGGGGGAAGTGGGGGGGGGGGGGGGAAGGGAGGTAGGACTGGAGGCTAAAAAATCAGTGGGGTATAATGCGGTCGCTTTATGCACAGGCGGCCCAAGCACGAAATAAGAGGAATAAATGACGTGTACGCGAACGTGACTCTTGCCTTCGAGCGGTGTTGTGTTACAAAGATTCGATTTACAAAGGTTTGTATGGGAACTTGACGGGTTTGAACATTAAATTTTAGGTATTTAAATCAAACCCGTAAAGTTCCCATGCAAACCCTTGTAAATCGAATCTTTGTAACACAACACCGCTCGAAGGCAAGAGTCACGTTCACGTACGTGCCATTTATTCCTCTTCTTTCGCGCTTGCGCCGCCTGTGATTGTCTCTGAAAAAATGTGTGTACCAACCCCAACTTTCGTTTTGGATTCCAATAGTCCTTGTCAATAGTTATTAGATCTGCTTTTCCCACATAGTCATAAATGACGCAAAAATACCTCAGGATAAGGAGGCACCATCCTTGTTTATGCACAAGCAATGCTCATGGGGAGGATATTAATTTCCCCAAATGGCCTTTTCTCGATAATTATACCACAATGCAACGGAAGGGCTTCCTGGAAAAAGGGTGTAAGTGAAGAATTGGGCCTAAGAATCCAGATTTCTCCAAAATAATCTTGTCTGCAATTTGGCATTAACATTTATCATTATGTCAGAATCTAGTTTCCATGTTTATGTTATGGGTAATAATGTTAAATACTCGAATTTGTTGAATTCCTCAAGCAGATGGTACTGTTAGCAAGAGCAAATTTTCTGTGCCCATACATTTTTCAGTGAAGTGATCCTACAATGCCACATGGGCAGTGAGGGGTATTTTTGCAACCAGTGCAGTTCCAAAAAAAAATCCATACCCACCCCATGGAAGGTCACCGGAAATTCCTAGTGGGAGGGGGGCTTAAAAGCCAAAATTTCGAAGCAATGTATGAAGCTAAACTGAATTTCCTTGGGGAAGGGAGGGTGCAACACAAAAAACCTTCCGTGCGGGGAGTATGGATATTTTCTGGAACTGCATAATGCCAAATACATCCAATGTAACACTCTACGCTCATCTACAGCATTTAGTGTTGAGCAAGGAATGTCATATAATAATGATATATACCCGTATGATATATTTACAAACCCTGTTTGTCATGGTATTATTTTTCCTTCTTGGTGTACCTGTATTTTTTTAAATTTTTGTCATGTACATTATTATTTTTATTAATGGTTTTAGTCTTAGAGGATGCTTCTGTAAATCACTAGTTTTAGCGTAGTTAGCTTATCAATAAAGCTTGTTATCATTCTTTCATCCATTCATGTTCAGAGGATGATGAAAGAGAGGAAGCAATCTCGTCCGGGGGATTGGATCTTATCATTGTTCCAGGACTCGGTTTTACAGAGGTCAGTCCATTTGATTGCAATTGCATGTTCATTGAATCTTCATTGAAAGATTTAACGCAACCAAAATTGGTCTCAGAAGAGTAAAGCAACCTATAGTGCATTTTAGATAGATTTTTTTTCCTTTGGCTCAGACTGGTACCCTCAATTCCTTTAGGAAACATCGCCCTGAGATCTTTTCACTTTTTTGTCACAAAACGATTGCCAAAGAAGCGAATAAACCATCGAGGCAACCTTTGCTGAATGCAAAAAATCTGCAGTCAATCAAAGCTAAAAAGGCGATCTACAGAGTAGTATAGGTCCGTTACGACCAAGTGCCTCATTTGTAAAGCCAACTGAAGACCAAGCAAGACCAAAGATTTCGCTTTTATTTGGTAATGCATACTTTGAATGGAGCATCAGGTCAGAATTATTTTTCACTATTTTGCACTTTTTTCACGAAAACATAAACGCGAATCTCACGTTTGCCGTTTGACGTAAACGCAAAACTACGGAGACGTTAGTCTATGCTTTTGTTTCTAGCCGCATTGGTTATTACAATAGTCACTTACATGGCAGTTAGATAAACTGCAGTGTTTATGGTTGCTGGCAAATACGATAATATCAGAGCGCCCAGGATGGATGCCAGGGTGTAGGCTGCCTTGTTGGCTTTCTTTAGTCTTTTAGCTTCTTCATGAGAAAGCTGTTCTCTTTTTCAGAAGTTCAGTTTGGTTGAAGATGTTTTGGCTTTGAACTGTGGTCGCTAAATATTGCAAATTTTTATTGCCATTTTTGTAATATTTTCAGATGTACATTCGTGCCAGGTTTTTAAATTGCTAATTTCCTCTACCACGTCGCCTTGTCTGATCTTTCGCTGGACATTTAAAGCCGTGAGTGGAAAATAGTGTGTATGCAACCGCGTAGGAACGGGAAAATATATTCACGTTCTCTGATCTACTTTGTGATCATTCACGTTCAACTTGTACAATGTGAACGAATTGCCAGGAACATCATTTAGTAAGGGCGTTCAAGGCGAGAAAGAGAAAGAGAAATTCAAAGTATTTTGCCCACGTTCTGCTTAAACCTTTTAATTTGGTTCCTCGTCGTTATTTTGCAGTGGATGTTAAAGAAATGCACTGATTCTAAACGTACGTGCAGAGCTGTTGTTGTGCTCATTTAACCTCTTGTTTTTTGACGTTCTCGTTGCTGTCGTGGTCGTGTGTTCGTAAGGTCTTTTTTTGACCTTTATGAGTTAACCTTTGCCCACATCTTTTTATATTTAGAACACCGGTGAATAACCAATTAGAACATGGCCTCGTGGTTTTATGAAGTGATAGTTCCTTCGTTGTGGCGTCTTTAGAAACTGAAGGGTCTAAGGTGTAATTTACCTAAAGACTATGTTTTTCGTTCGTCTCTGTCCTCTTTTTATTCTATTTCTTCGATGTACGCCATCGTAGCTCTGAAAAGCGCAAATCCGCAGTCTCAAAAATGACTGAGAATTTGTTTATCATTTTAAACATTACAATTGATAAAGGAGAAGAGGTGGGGGCAGGTGTAATGAATCTATGCAAAATGATATAAAAAAGTTGAGATTTAAAGATGATTAACCATTAAAATCTTATAAGGAAACTGGTCATAACAAGTTTGTTCGAAGAGGACTCACCTTGTCTGGGGTAGGGGGGTTATCGAAGACACCACCAATCTCATGAACATTACCAACAAAATTTTATTGGCTTTAAAATTTGAGTTGACACAGAAAAATTTAGCTAGCAAGAGTCAGCATTGCTAGATAAACAAGAAAAATGAGGTTTTAATTTCACTGTCATTTTTTTACTGCCGGTAGCCGGGTGGCTATGCAATAAAGACCATCTTTTGAAGTTGAGGAAGGGGAGGGGGTGCAGGCAGAGACCACCATCTATTTTGTGTTTTGGTGGGTCCTGTTCGAGTATAGTAGTTTTGACCACTTCCCTAACTGCACACCAAACAGCTTACCATTAATCTGAAGTGATTCTGTGTGATAACTAGCGGACTGTGTCATTCTTAAACCACGGCCTGTGTAATAAGGCGTCATCTGTAACCCCCCACACAATGTTTATAATTGTTTTTAAAGTACCTTTATTTTTTTGATAGAGTGGTCTTCGCCTTGGTCGAGGAAAGGTAAGCTTTAGCTCTGAGAGACAGTGCTACTCCCTTGACACGTTTGCAGCAACGCAAAACTACGGGAATTGTTTGTTGATCGAGTATTTTACATGTGATGTATCTAAGAAAAGAAAGAGTGTTACATCCGGTTTCCAAACAACAAAAGGCGGCTTGAGAAAAAACGAGACGCACTTCGGTTTACTAAACAGGTTTAATCGTCACTCTTAAATCACCAACAAGAGAAGTCTCTAGAGTTTTAAAACGTTCATTGTTCAGTAATGAACACATGGTTTGCCAAATTAAAAGTCATATTTAAACCTTTATTGCCACAGCTTACGCCTTGACGACGTTTTCCAGTTGTTAACCTAAATTTCTTTTTTTTTAGGGCTACTACGACAATTACATCATGAAGTGCATCGCGAAATGTGAAAAAAACCACTTTTAGTTGGTGGGTTGCGGCGCAAAGTTTTCAACATTTTTAGTTCTTTGTGTCCGTGGGCCTGTTTACAAGGAGGGAGGATAACCACTTGCGCTAGGGTTACCCTAGCACTCGCACATTCCCATCTTTTTTTTACGCGACGTGTTTACAAGGTGGATAGAGTTACCCAGGTGCCAGCGTACTAACTCTAGCTGCCTTGTAAACGCTTCGCCAGGGATAACTCGCCTACCCGGGACAACTTTTTACTTGTTTCCAGACTCTTTGATAGTTGAAAAGAGCGGTCAAAATGATGAAACGAGTACGACCTGGCTTTCAATACTACCATTTTCATCTTCCTTCACTCACAGAAACCGAAAATGTGGTAAACGGTCTACAGGCCAATTTTTCAATTTTGTACAATTTTCCCGTACTTTGTAGTATAGTTGATCCAAGTGATAGGCTAACCCTACCTGTGACATTTTGCTTGTAAACCCAGGCTATCTTTAACCCGCTTGTTAGGGCCCGAACCCTAGCACTAGGGTTACCCACCCTCCTTGTAAACAGGCCCTAACAAAGTTAACGTTTTGTCCTTGTTCGTTTTTTTTTTTCTGCTCATAACGGCGGGAACGTATCTCTTTCGGAAGACTCGCATTGTCAGCTGAACAATTTAAGCGTACCAATTCCGTTTGAATGTTTGTCATGATGAGCTGCAGAATTCTTGCTACAGGAATTTTGTATCCTCACTGCCAAAACACCATACACTGCCTTAGCAGAATGAAGATATGGGAGGCAAAATCTAGCCTAGCCAGGAGGTCGCAAGAGCGTGAGGAAGGTAAGGCGGAACGTCACCGAAGAGGGGGAGGGAGGCCGGGGTAAAACTATTTTTTAGCAGTCGAGGCAGAGCACCTTACGTGGCAAAAACGGCCAAAACAAAAAACAAGGAAGAAGAATTTTTTGACTTATCAAAAAATTCCCTAAAAAACATCCGGTTATGAACTATTAACAGAGGGTGTTTAAAACAGGTAACAGCGGATTCCGCACGGCTGATTTTGTGAGTATTTTAGCAGTGAGAAGTGTTTGTGGATGGGCCTTCCATTTGCAGAAAGTGAATTTTTTTTTAACGTTTAGGGAATACTAAAGGAAATGACAAAGATGAATCCAAACCAAACCAGTCGCTCGACACTTCCACCTGCCTAACTATTTATACAAACACATGGCAGTCTGTAGAATTTCTCTACATCATGGTAACACAGAAAGCCGCAAAACTTTAGAACAAAAATTCATCTTAAAATCGGCACACTCATATGTAGTCCCCACGAAGTCAACGAACGTTTTTCATTCGACTAATTTATTCTTCTTTTTATAATTCACGAAACCATGCTCCCACCAATAGCGTAGCTCCACCAGTTGCTATATAAACACATGTACAACTAACAATTTCTTGGTTCGCTTTGACGAACGGCCAACGCTTGAAGCGTCAGCACTCCAATCTTTTTACGGTGGCGTCTCAGTTGGTAAAACCAAACATTCGCAAAGGAAATAGGACTACCGACTACTTGGTAGGACTACTTGTCTTATTTATCGTTGTTTAGAGTATTTTATAACATATTCTTCAATTCAATCTGCTTTGTTTGTTTGTTTTTTGTTTTTCTTTGTAGGGTTGGCTTTCAGCACTCAAGTTTGTGACGAGCTGCCAGTCACGGAAAGAGACATGACGCTAGATCACGTGATCTCATGTGAACCAGACTAACACACATACAGTGTTTATCGAAAAACCAAAATTACAGATAAATAATTTAATTAAACTGATTGTTTGTCACAGATATACACAGGATTCAGTATGGACAACTTCTAAGCGTGCCCTCTTGCTTCATTAGACCGCGAGAAGCCTGAAAGGGCTCTCCTTCTCCGCGTGAAGCCTGGAACGGGTGCGGGCGAAGGTGACGTCACCTCGCGAAGGTAGAACCCAAGCCTAACCGAGCAGGAAACACATACTGACTTCAAGTTATCTTACTTAACTCAAGAAAATAATAACGGGTTTGGGTCGGGGGATGCACGATAAATGGATTTTCATTTGTTTTTTTCTCCCAACTATCTTAGAGCCTAGGACAGGTTACTCTTGAAGTAAGGGCGTTAAAGCAATGGATGCTTCTTGTCATGTGATAGTAAGGCCATCAAATATATTTCAACCGATTGTTATCTGTTTATTTTTTCGTAACATTGTAAACAGCGTGTTGTCAGTGTTTAACAGCCTTCCCCAGTCCCCGCAGTTTAATAAGCTTAATGAATATTCTCCTCAACCTTTACGGTATCGGAAGATTTTGGGTTGCAATCCTTTTTTTTAAATGTAGATATTGAACTTCATTTGGTTTGTCCTTTGTAAATAATACTGAGATACGAGGAAGTCATGAGCTCGATTTTTGTCGAAGACTCAGATTTTTTCTGCTTCTCATGCTTCCAACAAGATTAATATGTCGTCTTCCGTTTACAGAGCTTAAAATTTACTATCTTACTTTTAATTCTTTGGCAAGTGTGATTTCTTATCTGCAATAGCGTTGCGTATGCCACTCTCCTTACGAAGGCATGCCAGACTGAAAAATTCTGCCTATCCTCTAAATTAAAATACACCGTGCAGATGTTTGCTGGCAGACTTGATACGTGTGTACAATTCGTGTGCAGAATGTCCCAATTAAACATTTGCCTACAGTATAAAAATGTTCAAGCACTCCAGCGTTACATTATACGGCCAAACGTAGGGAGCACGTAAAACTGTGAATGTCGTTATTCCTATTTATTCACTTTTTTAGTTCTCTGGTTTATCAGTTTGACGTTTTGCCGGTAAAATTTTTTAAGTTTATAAGCTAAGTTTTGGTGTTAAAATTTTAACAAAAATGTATTTTACATCGAATTCGTGTCTCTTTTTCACAACGCTCACTATTATTCGCGTAATATTTGCATCAACTCTTCAAGAAGAGCGAAAAAAATCGTTTTGAAAGGTTTGCTCGGAACAGCTGGTTTTGCCTTTTTTTTTTTTTTTTTTTTTTTTTTTGGTCGCTCGGCAATGTTGTTCTCTTTTCGCGTTATTGACCGCTAAGATAATGTTCAATTATGAAATCACCCAGACCACTTTCTCTTTTTCACAAGATTTGGTTGTAGATGTAGGGTTTTGTAAATAAATTTAGATTTCATTTATTTTCCGTGTCCGCACACTCACTGATATTTCCGTAATTAGGTTTGTGTTTACCATAAACAATAGCCGGGTTGGTTCGCGAAATTCATCTATATGTATCATTCACTTTGCAATGCTTGCTTTGAATTTTGTTAGTTAAATATTGCAAGTTTAAATCGAGTAACTTGATTTCTTTATTACACGTTTTGATTGTAGATGTAGGGTTTTTTAAAAATACATTTATATATAAATTTTCCGTGCGTGTAATACTCACTGTTGTTATATACCTAAACTTTCACTCAAAGAAAAGAGCACTGTGATTGGCTCATTCTTGGTCACGTGCCCCCGATCAAATACAAATGTATCCCGACCGGGATACAATTCTGCAGTTGTTGCCCTCTCAGCTATTCGTTTATTTGTTTTGCTGTGATTGTTGAAGGGAAAGTCTAAATATATAACAAAGCACTTAATGTATGGTCCCTCGGGAAACTTAAGTTAGTTTTGTTTTCCCTCGAGTCCCGATGTTTCCTTCGACTTCGTCCAGGAAACATCAGGACTCTCGGGAAAACAAAACTAACTGTTTCACTTTGTTTCACCGTCGTTCACTTTGCATAACTCAATACATCATGTCTGGCTTTGAATTTTGTTCACTAAATATTGCAACTTTTCATCGAGTAACTTGACTTTTTTTATTCACTAGTTTAGTAATATTTTCAAATGTTCATACCTGCGACATTTTTAAATTGCTTATGTCCTCTACCACGTCACCTTGTCTGAAATTAGGCTCGACAAAGCCGTGTGTGAAAATTGACTGGACAAAATTTCACTTCTGCAAAAGTTGCGTTATTACGTGAATCACATACCGTGTAATTCTTTACCAACAAGTTAACGTTGAATAACATAAATAGACAGGAAAATGTCTCGGGCCAGAAATATCGACGCTACCAGACTGCGACAGTCGTGTGGGGCTATCAACCTGACGTTCACAACAGCAAAAAAGTTCGATTTAGCGACAATAGGAACAGGAGGGGGGCTGCAAAATATTCATAGTAAAATAATTAATAAAAATAAACTCGTTTTAAAGCAGAAAGCTCAATTTGGTTATTTCAGTACATTTCATATTTACATTACACTACATAGAAGACTTATTCACCAGTTTCCTGGACATGGACAATTTCTTCGGCTCGAAGATGGCTGAATGACAACAAAACCGGTTCTTGGTTGGCTACAGTCATTGCTGCTGAGAAAGCTTAAGAGGAAGTTGGCATAATGCGAGGACGATGCCGTGGTATTGCTTCCATTTCTATCGCTGGTGGAGTGTTCTCAGGCTGACGTAAATGCAAGATCTCAAGAAAAGCGTGGCGTAGCTTCTTAATTCGCCAACAGTAAATAATTGGGTTAAAAAGAGAATTTAACGAAATGATAGTCAAAGACCAACTGAACAATATGTTCATAACTGATAGAGTAATGTCAACTATATAAACCGCGACTACAGCGATTATTATTGCTGGCAAATAGGTTAATACCAAAGCAGCAAGGATGAATGCCAGGGTGTAGGCTGTCTTGTTGGCTTTCTTCAGTCTTTTAGCTTCTTCATGAGAAAGCTGTTCGGTTTCAAGGCGTTTTTGCTGACGTCTTGTTTCTGAGTAAATATATCGGTAAGCATAAACTATAAAAACTATGCAAACTGAAGTGATCAAACAAATTATTGCATCGTTAACCTTCATGCACACAAAATAAAATCTTGTTTCGATTTGACTGTCAATTACAGCAAAGACAAGTAGGGAAGCTGTTATAAGCACTGTAAGTCCCCACGATAAAAGTACGCAAACTGTTATTCGTTTTGTTGTAACGATTTCCTGGTATCTCAAGGCGTATTTGGTAGCAATATATCGGTCCACGCAGACTAAAACGAGATGAAACAACGAGGCTGAACAAACTCCCATAAGAGTTACGTAGGATACCTTTTCCATGGCGCGAAATGGCCCTTCGCCGTGAATTCGGTCAATGTTTACAGCGATGAACAAAGGTTGTACAACCAGGCCAGTTATCAAGTCCGTGCTCGCAAGGCACGCTAGGAGTATGTTGGAGTTGGATCGCAGTTGTCGTTTTGTTGCCACGGCAAAAATTATTACTGCGTTCAGCACAATGATTGGAAGGGTAGCAATGGAGATGATACTTGTTATAGCAACTAGATTTTTGTACGTGTCACTCGTCAGGTAACTCTCCTGCCAAGCGGAGTTATAAACAAAAGGACATTTTTCTTCTTCTTGCTCAACAGCCATGATGGATGAAGAGAAAGTCGTCCGTTGATGGTGAAAGCAAATAGATTATGAAAACACGAGCAGACGGTTACCGTAGCTAACGTATAGAAAAGTAAAACTGGCGGAAGAAGAGCTGATTGCATACCTCTTTGTTTCACTCCTTAAAATGTGTTTGAATAAGCTACAAGAGAAGCACTAATGCTAATTTGCGTCAGTTCATCATTAAAGAAAATAGATTGGAGAGAAGCTTTGAAGATTGGAGATTAGAATGAACAACACAGCATCTTTTCCTGGGTAATTCTTCCGTGCTGTGTATTAAATGTATGAATGGGGGATGTTTTTTTTGCCAGTTTCATCTTTAATGAATATTCTCCACAGCGTTTACGATATCGGAAGATTTTGTGTTGGAATCTTTTTTTTTTTTTAGATGTAGATATTGAAATTCATTTGATATGTCCTAGCTTTGTAATTAATACTGAGATACGAGGAAGACCGATGAGCTTGATTTTTGTCGAAGAGTCAGATTTTTTTGCTTCTCGTGCTTCCAACAATATTATTGTGTCGTCTTTTTTCTTCCGTTTGCTGAGCTTAAAATTTACTATCTTACTTTTAATTCGTTAGAAACTGCAATTCTTATCTGCTACGGCATTGCGGATGCCAGTATGCTCACCAACGCATGCCAGACTGAAAAATGCCGGCTATCCTTTAAATTAAAATACACCGGGTAGATGTTTACTTGCAGACTTGATACGTGTGTATAATTCGTGTGTACAATGTCCTAATTAAACATTTTCCTACAGTGTGAAAATGTTCAAGCACTCCAGCGTTGCATTCAACGGCCAAATGTAGGGAGCACGTAAAAATGTGAATGTCGTTATTCCTATTTATTCACTTTTTCAGTTCTCTAGTTTATCAGTTTGACGTTTTCCGGTAAAATATTGTAGTTTACAAGCTAAGTTTTGGTGTTATAATTTTAACAAAAATGTATTTGACAACGAATTCATGTTTCTTTTCCACAACGCTCACTATTATTCGCCGATCGCGTAATATTTGCATCAACTCCTCAAGAAGAGCGAAAAAAACCCCTTTTGATAGGTGTTCTCGGAACAGCTGGTTTTGTCTTTTTGTCGTTCGGAGATGTTGTTCTCTTTCCGCGTTATTGACCGCTAAGGTAATGTTTAATGATCAAATGATCCAGACCACTTTCTCTTTATCACAAGATTCGGTTGTAGATGTAGGATTTTGTAAATAAATTTTTATTATATAAACACCAGTGTTTTATTAGGATTCCTACCACTGAGAAAATCCATATATTTTCACATGTAAAAATACGATGTAAAAATATCAGCGAATCAGAAATCAGGAAATCTTTTATTGCCATAGCAACTTGCACTTTCGTTTACGTTTTCGTTTATTTTTACTGTACTTTGTAGAGCTCCGAGTTTTCACTGGAGTATTTTAAGCAATGAAATACATTTATCGGGTTCTCGACTATAGGGCATGGTTTTGGTTTATGGAATGGTTGATTCTTGTTTATATAATAAACAGAATAATACATGGACGCTTGCAGATATGGAATTTATCTTCTCGTGTTCACATTCGATATCTCACTTGTTCCCTGCGCTCACTTGTTCGATATCGATGTGAACACTCGAAGATAAATTCCATATCTCCGCGCGCCCATGTATTATTCTCTATTTATTTAATTTATTTTCCGTGTCCGCACACTCACTGATATTCCCGTAATTAGGTTTGTGTTTACGATAAACAATAGCTTGGTTCGCGAATTCATCTATATGTATCGTTCACTTTGCAATGCTGGCTTTGAATTTTGTTCATTAAATATTGCAAGTTTAAATCGAGTAACTTGACTTTTTTATTACAAGTTTTGGGTGTAGATGTAGCGGATTTTTTAAAATACATTTATAGTTAAATCTCCGTGCATGTAATACTCACTGATATTCCCGTAATTACGTTTGTGTTTAACATAAAACAATAAGTTGGTTCGCGAATTCATCTTTCTTTATCCGGCGTTCACTTCGCATTACTCAATACATCATGTCTGGCTTTGAATTTTGTTCCCTAAATATTCCAAGTTTTAATCGAGTAACTTGACTTTTTTATTACTAGTTTAGTACTATTTTCAGATGACATATTATGTGCTACATTATTAAATGGCTTTTGTCCTCTACCACGTCACCTTGCCTCTTCTTTGGCTCGACAAAGCCGTGTGTGAAAATTGTCTGGTCAAAATTTCACTTCTGCAAAATTTGCGTTTTTGCGTGAATCTCATACCGTGTTATTGACCAATAAGGTAACGTTAAATAACACAAATAAATACGATATGAAATTATCTCGGGCAAGAAGTATCAACGCTACCAGACTGCGAGTTGTGTGTGGGCTATCAACCTGACGTTCACAACAGCCAAAAAGGGAGATATGGCGATATACGAACAGGAAGGGGGCCGCAAAATAAACTCGTTTTAAGGCAGAAAGCTCCATTTGGTTATTTCAGTTCATTTCAGGCATATGAATATAGAAGTTACGTAATCCCGTAACATGACATGATTACATTACACTACATACAAGACTTATTCACCAGTTTCCTGGATATCGACAGTTTCTTGGGCTCGAAGATGCCTGAATGACAACAAATCCGGTTCTTGGTTGGCTACAGTCAATGCCACTGATAAAGCTTCAGAGGAAGTTGGTTGATCGTGAGGACGATGCCGTGGTATTGCTTGCATTTCTCTCGCTGGTGGACTGTTCTCAGGCTGACGTAAATGCAAGATCTCAAGAAAAGCGTGGCGTAGCTTTTTAATTCGCCAGCAGTAAATAATTGGGTTAAAAACAGAATTTAACGAAATGATAGTCATAGACCAGCTCCACAATATGTTCACAACTGATGGAGTAATGTCAACTATGTAAACCGTGACTACAGCGTTTATTATTGCAGGCAAATAGGATAATACCAGAGCACCCAGGATGAATGCCACGGTGTAGGCTGCCTTGTTGGCTTTCTTCAGTCTTTTAGCTTCTTCATGAGAAAGCTGTTCGGTTTCAAGGCGTTTTTGCTGACGCCTTGTTTCTGAGTAAATATATCGGTAAGCATAAACTATAAAAACTATGCAAACTGAAATGATCGAATAAACTATTGCATCGTTGACCTTCATACAAACAAAATAAAATTCTGTTTCGATTTGACTGTCAATTACGGCAAAGACAAGTAGGTCAGCTATTATAAGCACTGTAAGTCCCCAAGCTAAAATTACGCAAACTGTTATTCGTTGTGTTGTAACAATGTCTTGGTATCTCAAGGCGTGTTTGGTGGCGATATATCGATCCACGCAGACTAAAACGAGATGAAACAACGAACCAGAGCAGACTCCCATAAGAGATACAAAGGATACCTTTTCCAAGGCGCAAAATGGCCCTTCGCCGTGGATTCGCTCAATGTCTACAGCGACGAGCAAAGGTTGTACAACCAGGCCAGTTATGAAATCCGTGCTAGCAAGGCACGCTAGGAGTACGTTGGAGTTGGATCGCAGTTGTCGTTTTGCTGCCACGGCAAAAATTATTACTGCGTTCAGTACAATGGTTGGCAGGGTAGCAATGGAGATGATACTTGTTATAGCAACTAGATGTTTGTATGTGTCATCCGTCACGTAACTCTTTTGCCAAGCGGAGTTATACAAAAAAGGACATTTTTCGTCTTTCTGCTCAACAGCCATGATGGATGAAGAGCAACAGAAAGTCGTCCGTTGATGGTGAAAGCAAATAAATTATGAAAACACGAGCAGACGGTATCTAACGTATAGAAAACTAAAACTGGCGGAAGAATAGCTGATTGCATACCTTGTTGTTTTACTGCTTAAAATGTGTTTGAATAAGTGACAACAGAAGCACTAATGCTTATTTGCGTCAGTTCATCATTAAAGAAAATAGATTGGAGAGAAGCTTTGAAGATTGGAGATTAGAATGAACAACACAGCATCTTTTCCTGGGTAATTCTTCCGTGCTGTGGATTAAATGTATGAATAGGGGATGTTTCTTTGCTAGTTTTAGCTTAATGAATATTTCTTCCCTTTACGATATCGGAAGATTTTGCTTTGCAATACTTTTTAAGCTGTAGATATTGAAATTCGTTTGGTATCTCCTTTGTTAATAATACTGAGATACGAGAAAGTCATGAGCTCCATCGATTCTTGTCGAAGACTCAGATTTTTCTGCGTCCCATGCTCGCTCTAAGTTAAATATATTATCTTTCTTCTTCCGTTTACTGAGCTTGAAATTTACTATCTTTCTTTTGATTCTTTAATAAGTGTGATTTTTATCTGCAATGGCGTTGCGTATGCCCTCTTGTCTTGTTTCCTTTAATTGTCCATACAGGAGTTTCACCTGTAATCCGAGGGTTTTGAATTTTAACTCACGGTAAATTTCTTCATGCATCAAAATCTAGTGAACTATAATTTTCTTCGCCTGAGGTTTATACACCGCTTTCCAATCAATTACTTTTCAGTATGGTTAACAAGGCATGCCCGAAAAATGCTATCCTCTAAAACACACCGTGTAGATGTTTGCTTGCAGGCTTGTTACGTGTGTATAATTCGTGTGTAGAATGTCCTAATTAAACATCTTCCTACAGAGTAAAAATGTTCAGGCAATGTACAAGCACTTCAACGTCGCCTTCAACGGACAAATGTAGGGAGCACTTAAAAATGTGAATGTCGTTATTGATATATATTCACTTTTTTAGTTATCGAGTTTATCAGTTTGATACTGATTTTGCCGGGTAGTCTATAATTGCAATTTTTTTCTGTTATAATTTTACATAAAAACGTATTTGACAACGAATTCATGTCTCTTTTTCACTGTTATTCGTCTCATACTTGGAACTGCTCCTCTACTCGGGGCGAGAAAACCTTTTAAAAGGTCTTTCGGAACACGTTTGTTTTTTTGTCGCTCGAAACAGATGTTCTCCTGCGTTATTAAGGCTTTTATCAAACAGTAAAATACGCTTAATGGAACGTGACGCCTTAGGGGTGGTAGGTCAGGCAATGTTGTTCCAACCCCAGACAACAATACATACACGAAGGCCTCATTCTTTTCTGAATGCCCTCTATTCAGTATGGTTAGGATAAAAGCCTTTCATGGCTAGTTGTACCAGTATGTTGCACAATTGTCTAGAAATGAATCTTACCTTTGCTGGGATTGGTTCTTGTTCTGTAAAACCCTATTCATGAATAGTAGTTCGCCACGTTGTGTCTATTTAGTTTTATAGTACAATTTTAACTATTGGTCGAACTTTGGGTCACTGTCTTGCTTTAAAAGCATCAGAACACTATCCCAAGGCATTATCCTGTCAGTATTGCACGAATGCAAACACGGAGTAAAATTTTGTTTCTCGTTTATCATCATAGTACGTCCACGTTCTCATCCTCGGCCTGCTAAAACCCTACGAAACGACGACCTTACAAAGCTTTCTGGTGAAGTTCTTCGACTGCGCTTGCAGAAGCTGAACCTACCGATCACGGGAACTCGTCCTCGCCTCACCAGCACGTCTTCAACGACACCCTTCTCGTGGTCGAGTAAACAAGAACATTGTCGCTCCTTTAAGACCTCCTAGAGTGCGTAAACCACGCAGTGTAGAAACGCCCGAACCCCAGCCATCGGACGGAGAGCAAGAGTACGTTTCAGACGCCGGTTCATCGGTTGGTGAGCTGTTTGAGGAGCGGATTGAGGACTTTGAGCATGATCAGGCAAGCGATCGTGATCTCGTATTCACGCCAGCCCATCTCGCCGCCATCCAGGACGCCGTCTCGTCCACTGTTCTGGCCGCTTTAAGTTCTTTCTAAATTCCTAAGGCGTGAGGTCCCAGCCAGCTTAACCAGCCAGCATGTACCTTGACCAGAGCATGCCCAGTCGGCGTTCGCAAATGTGGCAACTCCTCTAGGCCTGAACCGTCCCATGGACAAATCAATCGAGGACAAAATACTCCGTGGTGAGTATGTTGACTTCTGTTTCCTTCTCCCTGATACGATTTATCGGTAACTTAGTACTAGAATTAGTTAATCACCCTGATCGCCCTTTTGTTCATAATTTAGTTAATGCCCTCCGGTATGGTGCTCGCATAGGTTACCTTGGCCCTCAACAAACCCGAGTGTCACGCAATTTGCTCTCCGCGTCATAACATCCAGAGGTTGTCTCAGCAAACCTCAAAAACTGGATTTCCAGTTTCGTCTCATTAGCATGGTCCCCAAGAAACACTCTTCAGAGTGGCGAATCATCTATCACCTCTCTTACCCTGAGGGTGACCCTGAGCATAAACGATCATATCCCGAAAGACGCCTATTCCCTTCAGTATGTATGGGTGGACGATGCTGTACAAATTTTGCGCTCCTTGGGCCCTAGGGCATTCATGGCAAAAACAGATCTCAAATCCGCCTCTCGCCTCATGCCAATTCACCCAGACGACTGGAACCTTCTGGGTATTTATTGGCAGTCCCACTACTAGATAGGTCTTTTTCTCCCATTTGGGCTCTGTAGTGCTCTCTTTCTATTTAATCAGATTTCTGATGCCTTGGAATGGATCCTAAAGCATAACAATGGTTTGATACACGTAATTCACATCTTGGATGACTTTTTTATGGCTGAACCCACAAAATTAGCTTGCTTGGGGAGCTTCAGTAGCCTCCTAAAGGTATTTATGTTCCTCCGGGTTCCCACGGTAGCATCGAAGACCCTGGGCCCCTCCCAGGTCCTAGAATTCATGGGTATTGTGCTTGATAGTAATCGCATGGAGGCACGCTTACCCGACGATAAATTGTCCAGAACCAGGCAGCTCCTTGATTCTTTCGCTAACCGCCGCTCAGCCCGGTTGGTCAAGCTCCAATCCCTTATAGGTACCCTGCAGTTCGCTTGTAAAGTTGTTGTCCCAGGAAGGACCTTCCTACAACGAATGATTAATCTTACTAGAAGGGCTTCCAGCCGTTTTCACCATATCCACCTAAACAAGGAATTTTTTCGGGATGTTACCATGTGGAAAAACGTTTCTCGCTAAGTGGAATGGGCGCTCCTTTTTCCTAGACTCTTTTGTAACTTCTTACCCTGACCTCGAATTGTACAGACCCACCGTTTGTGCGTTTTCACTTCCGGTTGTGTGACGCCCCTTGTGTGTTATTCAATCATCGCAACTTCCAGATGGTGAAGGAAGTTGGGGCGTACAGTTGCATCTTATTATTCTCGGTTTGGTCTCTATCATGTTGCTGTCGTCTTAAGTTTTCTTCGCAGTTAGATCAGCCTTGCAGTTATTTGAGCTAAATCACCAGCAGCTCCGATCGTGCGGTAAGGGAACCAGAACTTGACACCCGCTGCTCCGATTCTGCCGTGACACCAGAGGTTGACACCCGCTGGTCCGATCCTGGAGCAGCTGGTGGTAAGCTCTGGTGTAGTGGCCCCAGTAGTTGACATCCGCTTTTCCGTTCATGCCGTGGAGCCAGCCAGGGTCAACACCCACTGCACTCATCCTGCCGTGGAGCAATAGTTCAGCATCCTGCTGCACCGATCGATTATACTGGGAAGCCACAACGCGACACCTGGAGCCTCAAGCAGTGATACCCGCTGCTCTGATCCTGCCGTAGCACCGAAAGTTGACACCCACTTCTCCAATATTGCCGTGGCACCGGAAGTTGAACACCCGCTACTCTGATCTGCGCTGTGGCGGCACTGAACTGTACACCAGCTGCCCTGATCATGCAGTGGAGGCAGATGTTGAGACCAGCTGCTCCGATTCTGGAGCAGCAGGTGTTGACGTCCGGATTGACGGCGTTCATGTAGTGGCGCAAGAAGTTGACATCTGCTTCCCCGCCACAGGTCAACACCCACACCCACTGCAATGATCCTACCGTGGAGCGAATAGTTCAACATCTTCTGTACCCTGGTTGTAACGATCCATTATGTTGGGGATCGAAGCCACAACGCAAGACACTACTCAGTTTGAATATACTCTCTAAAGGCTTTTTGTCGTAACCAATAGTTATTCTAGGTTAGTAGTTTCAATTTAGTGCCCCCCACCCTCCTCTACGTACGCCCCAGTGTACAAGAGCTATGAAGGGCGGAGCCAGAACAGTATGGTTTCTTGCCGGTAAAGGCGTCTGCTCTCCGACTCTCGCAGGCTACAGCTGTATATAATAAATTATTAGAAACTGGTTCATTAAATGCAGTTCCAGGGATTTAATTGGGAAGAGCATATACAGTGCACAAGGTATGTATAAAAAATTGGTTTTTCCAAATCGGTGTATACTAGCAATTGAACTATTTGTTTTTTGGGAGGGGCATTTGATCGTCAAATTCGGCGTTTGGGTAACCCTGCATAAAAGGCGTTTTCGTGGGATTTTGTGTCCCGGGGGAATATTCAAGTTTTGTATTGACCCGAGCATTAAAGTCTGAATCGTGCATGATGAGACCTCCTGGAATTGTGGGGTGACGTCATAACATGCGCAAATTTTGTGAATTTTTTCCTTGTCCGCGGGAAAAATGTCCATTTTAAGGGTTAAAAACCGCAAGTGCTTTTATTTTCCAACAAGAAGAATGTAAGATCATAGTTCAAATCTTCCCTTGAAAGGTGTTGGGTTTTATCGTTCAACGACAACGACGTTCTTTCAATCGAGTGTATATCATCTACACCAGACTAAGTTGCATTACAACTATATAACGGATGATTTCCATTTTCATCGATCGCTCGTACTGTAAGTACGAAAGAGTTAATTCGAGTGCTGTTTCGAGCGTTAGCCCTTCGTACTGTAGGTAGTCTGACAAAATCACAACGTTCTTGAGTTCAATTTGTATGGTCAGCGACCCTTAACTTTATTGACTCATTCCAATGAACCAATAGCAATATCAAAAGATTGTACCCGAAAACAGGTACCGTGATAAGAAACATGAACCTCAATGGTTGCCTAAAATTCTCTTTTCTCGGTGAGATGACCAAAACCATAAAATTAATATATATATTATGACCTTAGAATTAAAATATATTTAAAATTTAGCGTGAACGATTCCAAGACGCATTCACATTAGTCCAACTATAACCTCTGTCTATATGGAAAAAAGGCTTTCTGTTTAAAATCTATCTCGTAATGTTTGTGTAAAATCTAAAAATGCGTCGAAGAATTAACTCGTAAATATACCAAATATGTTGTTCATGTCCTTATCAAAGGAACAAGGTCAATTTCCTTCAACTGAAGAAACAATGTTTCTTAGGAACTGATGGTTTTCCTGTTGCTTAGCAAATTCCAAGCGAGTCCAAGAAATGACGTCAACCGCGTAAAGTACAAAGGTAAACTGCGTTTATGATTGGCCCGAAAATCACAGGAAACGTAACACAGACTGTAAAGATGACACTAGCAAGATTTCCGCACAGTCATTACATTAATCTCGTACACGTTTCGGGACTCAAACTCTATTCACGCTCGCCGTTTTTGAAAGAGGTTTAGTATGACAGTGTTGCATGGATAAATTAGTTACTAAACCATTGAATGTAGGGGACCACATGACGCACAAATAAACTGTTCTGAATACGTTCCGTTCGCGGATCTCTTGTAGTAGAAATGCACGTGCCAGACGTCACTTTACGTGTAAATAAATCAAACTGATTGTAGGGCTGATACTACGGCAAAAGGCAATTTTATTTGGGCCAATATTTCAACTAGTACGACTGGTCTTCTTACTCTGGCCCTGAAGAAGACTAGTCCTACTAGTTGAAATATTGGCTGAAATAAATAAGTCCCTTTGTCGTAATGTCAGCTTTGGTTTATAAATTGATGTTGAGTGCTGTGCGAAAATCTTTCCATGACACTCAAAACAACAAATTGACGTTAAATTGTCGGAAACAATGTTTAAATTCTTAATTGTAGCTTGTAAAAATATCAAGTGTGCTAATATGATTATCACCTATTTTCGTTTTTAAATTTCCCGGGCGCCGCTATGTTGGATTAATGGTGGCGCGCGGGGAATTTACAAGCGAAAATAGGCGATAATCATATCAAGTATCTTGCACACTTGAATATTTTTCCATTTATTCGCACTTCTCAAATTGCAGTTAAGAATTTAAACATTATTTCCGACAATTCGACGTCAATTTCTTGTCAGAGTGGAGGTTCCCTTTAAAAATAATTCAAAGCAAGACTCCAGTAAACCAAGAGGCCATTTGCCCGGGCTCGTTCCCAGGCGTACACGCGCTTATCCATCTAACCAAGCTTGTGAGAAGGGGACATCCCCATTGACCGCGTGCCGAGCAAGACTGGGGACGAGGCTGCCATTTTGCCATGAAGCCGCTGGCTTCTGATCAGTGTGCACCCCTGGCTCACAAGCAAAAAAGGTTGACAATTATAAATGTACATTTTACACTTGTGTTTGAAAGTCCCTTGGCCGCTGATGGCTATGAGCTCTCAAAATTTCAAATATTGATGCAACATCAGCCGACAGTTTTGTTTCAAGCTTTTCTAAACTGCTTGACAAATTCTCTAGTTTGTTTTCCACCGCTCTAAGAGAATTACAACAGTCTCTACACACCGGCCCATCACTTTGTTGCGTTCTTAAATCAGATGCTTTCCGTGAACTAGTATCATCTGTGTGGAAGTTGTGCGAATGACTTTCAAAACCAGACGAAGCTCTGTTTTCTTTACTGACATCTAGATTTTTCGCCCGGGCTTGTTCAGTGACACATGGCTTTAAGTCGTACCCACAAACCAAAGTTTCAGTTTTTGACGTCGACGAAGTCTCTTCCTTCAAAGTTAAATGATTTGGAATATTTAAACTGGTCGGTCTTGGTGTAATTCCGTCTGTTCCTAATTCAGCATTTCTGTTCATTGGTCCATTTGAATTTCTAACTTTTTGTCCTTCCTGCCACGCCAGGACTGAACTCGAGTCATTTGTAGATAATGGCGACTTGTGCTCTCCCTGAGACTCAACCTTGGAGGAGTAGTAATTCCTTTCGTTTTCAGCAAGGGGAACACCCTGCAAAAAGATAAGGCCCTCAATACTTAATGAACTGTAAAATCACTTAAATACAATTGTTGAATAGTAGCACAACCTGTAGCTACAAAATTATTTCTGGGAGACAAACACTTTTAAGGTGGAAATCACGCTTCCTAGAATTGTAAATATGTCCCGTCGTTTTCACCAGAAAGCTGAGATGGCGCTTACAAGGTTTATGGATTGGACTCAGAATAACAATGATATGAAATGCAACACGGCTAAACGTAAAGAGTTAGGCCCACTTCAGACGCCGAACTTTTCATGAGCCGAACTTAATTCAAATTAAGGTCGGCTTAAATCACGAAAATCCCGCCTTTTGATTCAGACGCCGAACTTAATTAGCCGAATTTAATTTACTTGAAGCAAAACCAATCGAAATGTCAGCGTTTTTTTTTTATATTTTTTATTTTTTTATTTGAAATACGTTATAATAATTTATGCATTAGGTTCGGCTAATGAAAAGTTCGACGTCTGAATCAAAGCCGTTCCAAAGCCGTTCAATTTTCCCAATTCCCGGCTGAGCCAGGCGGGAAGAACGGCTGAGCAGTTCCAAATTGAAACAGCCGTTCTCAACTGATTCAGACGCCGAACTTTTCATATACTTAATTCGAGGTATTAGGTTCGGCTCATGAAAAGTTCGGCGTCTGAACCGGGCCATAGTTATTAGGAAGAAGTCTAATAATAAAATATACCCGGAAAGGCTCAATCCGACTATAAATGAGGGCTCTAATAATGTAAGTGTAATTTTTAGGTAGTTCAAGTGAAAGTTTAACCTTCTCCATGTCATCTCCACGCAAGTTGTACGTGATTTCCAGATCCTTAATGAAGTTTTCTCTGAACAGTGGGTACTGGTTTAGTATGTGCAGCACGTCCTCGCGTGAAATCACGCGCAGTTCGCAATAGGTTAATGCCCGGATGCTGGCGTTAGAGTTTACCACAGGTTTGCTCGGGTCGATGGCGAAGTTTTCGCCAAATGAGTCTCCCTTTCCTGCAAAGAGCAAAACAATGAGAGGTTAACAAAAACAAAACAAGGTTAAAATAACACGAATTTGTTTCTATGTTCTCTTGTTTGCTAGGTTTCTCTTGTGGTTCCTTGATATCAACTTAAACAGTTGTGCCCGGTTGTTCGAAAGCCGATTAACACTAAACCCCGATTAAAAGTTAACCAAGGTTTTCATCTCGCTTGCTGCAAATGTTTTTAAAAGCTGATTTTAAGCTAAACAAAATTCAAAGTCAAAACTGAGGACAAAAATCTTTTGGAAAAGTACTCGTTGATTGGTAATTAAACTCGAATCGGATTAACTTAATCTTGCTTCGAACCGAGAATACGAATAAAGCCTATTTTAAAAAATTCCCATGAAATCACGATTACAGCCTGGTGTTCTTTGTTTCTTCCTTTTTTACAAAAAATGTTACACCGGTCACAATGAGTTGAATGGCACAAAAGGACTCACCTAAAATGGCCATAATGACGTCACCACTCAACACTTCCACCGTTCCTCTTATGACAAAATACAAATTATTCACTTCATCTCCCTGGTAGATGATATAATCCCCAGGGGGGAGGTGAGTGGTTTTTATGCGCAGAGCAAGTGCACGTAGGCAGCCATGAGGTGCCGAGGTGAATGCTGGGTACGACTGTAATAGACTGGAGTTGAGATGAAGACAAATGTCCGCCTGAAGACACTCAGGAAAATGCTTGAGCACCTGCAATGTTAGGTCAGCGGTTACAGGAAACATCATGTTGTATTTGTCCTCCCTGTCATACATTGCTTTGTATTTTACTGCTTTTCAGAATAATTGTTGCTTAATTATCTCTAAAAAATGCGTGGTCACCCCCAATTTTCTTTTTGGATTTCCATAGCCCTTGCTAAGACTGCTTTTCCCGCATAGTCATAAACCACGCAAAAATACTTCGGTATTGGTAGACACCGTCCTTAAGTATCGATGTATTTAACGCAGAGCTTTAATTTGGGACCCTTTCCAGATCGAGTTGGAAATGAAGTTGTCCTTATCTTGCAAGAGCGTCCATATTATCTTACCGATACAGTCCAACCTCTCTCCAACGGATACCCTAGAACAGAGGTAGATTTCCACTGTCTCGTAACTGTTTTCTACGCGTACAGACTGGCTTTGCGTACGTAAAAAAGTAAGTAACGATGTATAAAAAGCGTACGTAGCCGTAAACAGTTGGGCGCTGTTCCGTCAACTTTTTGGGCCAGTTAAACAGATTCTTACTTAGGCCGCGGCTGAAGACAATCAGTGGGCCTCCAAATCTGTTTATAAGTGGTTCATTTAAATGATAAATGGAATGGCGACTTGGATAAAGTGAAAATAATGAAGAGGCGTTGAGGTTCTCAAGTCGAATAACTCGGAAAAAGAATTTTCCGAGTTATTCGACTTGAGAACGCTTCATTATTTTTGGTTTCTAGTCTGGGATGCAAGCCTTCTTGTTACCGCCGGCAGTAGACAATATTTAGATATGACTGTTGGCAAAATTAAAAAAAGCTTAGAACTTGGTTTTGTTAAACACTGTCTAACCTAAACTGTTTTTTAATAACCAACCCTTTCATTTACGCAATGGAAGCGGCTCGCACATCCTCTGACTTACCTACGTGCAGCCAGTTAAATTTACGTTCGTTGGCACGTTTAAAATTCACGCAACAGTGGAAACCCATCTTTATCAGCCAAAGCAGATTGATGGCACCTGTTCAAATCTGCTAAAGGCTACGAGTAGTTTCGCGAGAACACGCAAAAATTGCCTCCTCGCGGGGGCAATTTTCGTGCACGCACGCGTGTCTCGCTTCCCTTGCTATGCCTTGGGAAAACAAGGGACTACTCAAAGTCTAAATCTACTGGTGTGATTACCAAAAACCACGCAGTACCACAATCCTCGAGGTAATAATTACCATATCTGAGTCAATACCAACCTGTTCCATATCAATACCATTCGTGTAAGACCACACGTGGTGCGCGTAGTCCTCGACTCGCTGCCGTAGAGGACTGGGGATCTGGTAAAACCGGATGAATTCTCGAACCTTCTGCATCTGCGAGTGATAACGGGAAGTGTTGGAGTACAGCCTCGCTATGATGGCAGCAACATTACCAAATATGGCGGCATAAAAAAGAGCTGAAAAGTCAACGATGGATTGATTATTAGTTATTACAGCTACGACGCCGGAAACCGTCGTTCACATGCTTTTTGCGTCTGCTATACCGCCTGTGAAGGTGTTTCTCTCCTTTGCGCAATGTTTGTTTGCTCCAAGCACACGAACACGGTTTCAAAACATTCTCCTTTTTCGAAAGTTTGGGTTGCGTGGACAGAACACGAAAACGGAAAGAAAAATTTGACTTCAGTTTGCGTTTTCAAAATTGTGCGTCAGTTTTCGCGAAGTTCGCCTGGTGACTTTTCAAACCGTCCCCATTTAAAAGTTTGCGTCTTTAAAAGAAAACGTATCCACATGGACTGGGCATTGAACACGTTTACGTTATAATTTAGCAGAAGCCATCAACAAAAAGGTACAAGATTTATTATACATCTCCAAAACCGTTATTTCACTCATTTTAATTACCTTTTGTTCTGTTGTTGTTTTTACGTTCCCGTTACCGAGGTGACCACCGAGCCCCCAATGTGGGTGCCCTGTGGTCCACTATAACACAACTATAGTAAAACAGCAAGAACCAACTTACATCCAATCAGCATGACACAAATGGAGAAGATCTTCTCGGTGTTGGTATTTGGAGACACGTTACCAAATCCTACACTCGTCAAACTGCTCAGAGTAAAGTACAGAGCCGTCACATATTTAGACTTCAGATCAGGCCCGCTTGTTGGATCAGTCTTGTTAAGGTGATTCCGCTGAAAAAGAACGAGTATTTAAAATTGTCTAAGACTTGGTCCAGTTCATGACTATGTTATGAGCATTACAAAAATGCAATAAAAAATGGGGGTCACCGTGCTCGTTTTTGTGCAACCTGGATGGCTATTATAGTAAATAGATGACCCACGAGGTTTATACTAGGAACGCTAGTAATCAGAAAACGGAACTATCATTTCTAGAAAAATTAATTTCTTGCATTAAAATATTGAAGCAGTTCAACAAAATTTACTTTAATCTTACACAACAAACTATTTTCATTGAACTGGAATTAAGATTATGAAAGAAATTAAAAATTTTGCTGCGTATGCACGTAAGCAGCACTACCTAAATACGTGCTTTCTAAAGGGACAGTATCACGCTGTTTTTAGTAACACATTGAAAATCAAAAAGACGCTATTTGGTTGATAGCAGCCAAGATATAATGACAAATTCCATTAAAAGACTATCAGAATGCAAAAAAACTGTCCACGGATATTTTCGCCGGCAGTTGGCCAAGATAAAGAGTGGTTCAAATTTGAAAACGTCTGGCAGACGTTATTTTGTCGTCGTAACGCACTAAAAATTGCTGGTTGTACTATATTTTCGTTCAACCTTTCGCCTCAGAATCACTATTAATATTTTTTTAAATTATCGATTTAGAAATTAATTAACACAGTGCTCAAAGTTTAAATTTTGTGACTTTTGGCCAAAAATCATGATATCTCCCATGATACTGCCCCTTTAAAGCATTAAAATAAAAATATCTCAAAGTAGAGTATTAAACTTTTCTTTAAATCGCGATATATAGTGGTCAACCGTATGACATTTAAATTGATGCATTAAAAAATGGGGATCACCGTGCTCGTTTAGAAGAAAAGGACCATTTATTTTCCTTCCGAGCTTAACCTCAAGGAAATCCCGTAATGTTCTGCGTGCGCGCGCTCGTGCGCGCACTAAATGACGCGAAAAATTATGCGCAGCAAGGATGCGCAATGCAATTCAATGGAATCACCTTAAATGGCTGGTGAATCTGTTTACCAAGTGAATCCAACCAACCAATAGTTTTCAGGGATTCATCTTGCAGTTCAATATTCCCAATGAAATACCAAATACACGCGAGCCAATGTGCGAGCAGAGCGAATGAGCACATGAGGAGGCACAATACTGCGGCGCCATACTCCGAGTAATGATCAAGTTTGCGCGCGACACGAACCAATCTCAGCAGCCGAGCAGTCTTCAGGAGACCAATCAGGGTTGTTGTCTGCCAAAAGAAAAAGTAGGTTCTCAATGCGTACATGAGTTGACTTTATACCGACTCGATTTTACAGTACCGCAGGGAGTTTTCGAGAGATAACTCATTTGTGTTTTTCGGTCTTAGATCAAACAAAACGAAACTCCTGTTTGATTGACCTCCTTCTGGAATAAAAATACATGCTCTGATTACGAAAAATGCCTCATAAGAGGTTTTTGAGTTAGTCTATAACACCGGAATACAAGATTTCTCTGGAATATCGTGTGCGAGCAAACGTTTGCAGATAAGTCTTTCAAATCTACTTAAAACGAGAAATGTAGACTCTTCTGTTTTTCCTATTCCAGAATATGGTCAACTGGACCCCAACATAACTGCTTACTTATCCATGCACAGACAGACACCCCAAGTCTCGTAATAAAATGGCTCCTGTGTCGTGAAAATGGCCTCGAAAGAGTTAAAACCACACGACCCCTGAAGAACCGATCAGCGTTGTCGTCTCGTAGACTGCCAAAAATAATATAGAAGGATCGAGAGGTTTTCATCTGAGCGTCGTAAAACCAAAACCGAAGAAGCTACTCTAACCAATCATAACAGAGGTGGACAGGATAATGAACCAATCAGAACTCGAAGGAAATACGTGCATGTAACGGGCGCCAAGCGCGGGAAAACGCACGCACACGATTGGTATAGTTTTGTTTCTCATTGGTCGTGAAACTGGCGAGAACTTTGCTAACCAATCAAAGACTTAGTAAAGCAAAACCAAAGCTAATGCCGAATTCCTTTTGACACTCAATTTAAAACCTCTCTCCACTCTGTGTTATTTGAAAAACATCATGATACTTATCACCCACCTGGTCCGTATTTCCGATCATTATTAACAGCTCAAATGGGATGGCCGCCACCAAGTCAATAATAAACCATGTCTTGAAATAATGCACGGCAATGCGGCACGGGTGACTCACAACTTCTTCATTCGCATCCACGAATGTCGTTCGAAAATTAATGAATATGTCCACAATAAACATAACATCCACAATGTAATCCACTATGACAAGTGGGTCGGAATACACGCTGACGGGCCCCGTGTTTTTGCGTGTGTCAGGGTTTCGGTTCAGCTCTTCTCGCAGCTTGTCACGTGTCAGGATGAATGAAGCCACATATGGCGTCACAATCGCAGTGTAGATGACAAGAAACAAGATTAACCAGTCCCAGAATGCCTTGAAGGGCGAGTAGTGGAGGATTGTCCACGGGTGGATTTTAGGGGCCTGAAGTTTGTATTCTGGGAGCACGTCAGCACCTAGCGACATGACCTAAGAACATGATACACAATGCATAATTTAGCTACAACAAGCACTAGGAGGGAGTGAGGAGTGGGTGCTATCCTACTTGACAATTATTCATGTCCGCGGATAACCTTTAGCCATTGATGTTTTTTCCAATTTTTGCTGCAGTATGAAAGTGAGTTACTTGTGTTATAGGCGCCAAATAATTTGGGGGCCAACGAATTCACTTCAGAGAAACATAGACCTACATTACTTGATAGGGTTTCTACGTAACATGACGTCATCACGTTGCGAACCTCAAAGGAAACATCTTTGGACGTACCATTTATACTCCAAGTGTCATTGTCATAGCTTTAATAGACGCAGAGTTATGGAGAATTCCTCCCCAACCCCCTTCGGTCTAGAAAGGGTTAACCAGTACAATTGCTAATCCTGCACGGCCACACCAAAGGCGAAAATCGATAACCCGTGGGTTGAAAAGAGAAATATTTCAAACTTCTCACATTGCAATTTTTGTCATATATTCCCTATAATGTAGAGAACCGATAAACAAATTGAACCATGCTGAAATCCATGCAAAGTTATCGCCGCCTACAACAAAGCTATATTTGTGGTACTGTACATTTCCTCAGCACGCTCGATCTATGACGTTGGGTGACACGCGAAATGATATTGGCACGTCGGACGAACACAACAAGGAAGACATTTGCATGTCCTTCACTCCACCTTCTCCTGGGTTTCGTTTGTCAAAACGTCTGAAGAGATTCGGACCCGAGAAGTATTTTTGTAATCTGCTTTACTTTTGCATCGACTGGTGGAAACATTTGGTGCAAATTTCTTAACCCACCCATCCCCACCCCCCAGGGCAAACAAAACACACAGTGATACCTGAGCAACTTTCTCCGTCTTTCTTGGATGCACCAGTTGCTGCATGTTCATTCCAGGCGATGTAAGAAGCGTTGATCCTCTCAAGTCCATACTAGCGGTGTCCAGCCACGGTTTATTCCTAGAATTCCATAGAGATGACTCTGAAACAGCTGCAGTTAAGCGGCCCGTTATCTCAGGGATATACAGCATATTACCCGACGGTTTGGACGCCGGGGAGACGGACCCAACTGGTTTAAGAAGCGAATCCAATTCACTGGTAGCGTTTGATGATGTCTTGGATACATCGGTCAAAGACGAAGGCTTTGTAGATCGCGGTTTTCGTGCAAATGGTTCCTCCGGGGTTGATAGAGACGGCGGGCATTCCCCTGTGGTAGGGGACATTAGTGGCGGGGTGGGAGCAGGGGTTGGAGGAAGCACGTTCATGACCGGTACGAAGGATGGCGAGTCTAAATCGCTGTTTCCGCTTGATGTGTATGTGAAGTGCGTTTCAGGATCCCGGCTGCTTTTCGCGCTTTCCACGTCATCATCTGTCGCCTCTGTGTCGTAATCTTGTTTTCGTCTTCGCTTGATAACCGAGGGAATCCTGTTCACTTGCAGAGGAAACTGGAAACACGTCCCTGCTAAGAAAAGGAGGAAGAGATTGGCATTTACTATCATGTAAAAAAAAACATAGGGCAAAGAGGCGTGGAAGGGAAAACGCAAAAGATTTTCTGAAATATGCGATAGTGATAAGTCTCTAGCCACAAAAAACAGCCACGGAGCAGATCAAGAATCGCAGTCTTAATAATATTCTGAGATCAACAATTTATTCCACTAACTGCTTCAAGTCCCCACTTAACGGGAAACCAATTAAACATTTTCATCAACTTCGTGTCGGATGAGAACGTAAGAGATTGAACGCCGTTTTGCAGAAGTGATTAGCATTGATTGTAGACATGGCTTATTCCCCAGATGAAAACGTCTGACCGCTTAGAGGCCAAGTAATACGGGCAGCAAATGCTGCGTTGCAGGCTGCAATTGTTTGTTACCCGTGTTACCACCTACGTGCGCAACACATTTTCAGGTTTCAGGAAGTAGGCGTTTATTTCAATTTTTTGCAACATGAAAATTTGTTCTGTCCGAAGGTGGTAATATGGGTAACACACAAGCGACTGCAAGAAAATGTTGCTGTATTACTTGGCCTTAGACGAGTTTTTACTCATTTTCTACAAAACAGTTGACATCCTGTCGCTGGGAAAAGCAGAGATAAGGAACAGGATGCAAAGATAGGCTGAGAAATAGAGCAGAATCCTAACGCAATTGTGAAACGAAACGGTTCCGTTTGATATTCAAATTACAGAAAACAAGAACATTTATGTTGTTCATAGAAGGCTGGGATAGGGACCTTGAAATCTCAGTTATAAGTAAACATTTTCAGCTATTTTTCACTCAGTTTAAAGACGCGGCACTTTTCATCTGACAGTTAAAATTTTTACCAATTCTCAGCTATGATCAGTTAAACCCCATAAAGACCATCTTGGGTATTTGATGGCTAAAACACCAGTCATTTGGACCAATATTTTCGAATATTGCTAGGATAAACTGCGATCAACAAACTTTCCAAGCAGCTGTTTAACCTCTGTCGAATATTACCCAAACTTTTAACCTTTTTCACGAGTAACGGTTAACTGAGTTCTCTACAAATGAATAACAACAGGGATATAAAACACGTTAAACTTACCCTGATGAAAAACGTCGACAAAAATTTCGATCACAAACAATTTTTCAACCGTTATTCTGAAAAGACCGCATCTTTTTCAAAGAAAAGGCCAATTTTTATCCGCCGTGAGAGACCAGAAGTGAAGAAGACGCAAGATGGTTTACTTTACACAACAAGAAAGAAACTTCTTGAATTGTCATTGGTTGCTCTTACATGCTAATTTTATCAAAAGTAAGCAGCTGACAAAGTAACAAAACAAACTCGTTTTAAGGACGGAAACACCGGAGAAAAAATACTTACACCTGCTACACACTGACAGCTCATGTACCTCGCGTGTGTAGAGCCGAGAAAGCTATTGAAGTTTAATTTGAATACATTGACTGCGTCAAACTTCTTAACGGATAATTCAATTGAGACCAACGCAACGAAAGCTCACCTAACTTTTGACAATCTCCAGGTTGAAATTCTCCTTACTGCGTGGGAACAGTACACTCTATTATATGAATTTCGTGGTTCATCAAGATAATATCCCTTGGATGGCAAATTTTAATTTCTGATGAGCGTTTTTACACGAGAAACTTTTTTTTAAGCAACTTGTCTCGCAATTTTGTTGTGACGCAAGTTGCACGCAACGTTGCTTCGTGTAATATGCCCTGAAATGAACGTTTCTCGCCTTAATTTGTCTTCTTGGCGCAACCGTTGCGACAAGTAGAAGTCGGTTCTACTTCGCTCAACGGTGATTACAACAAAAACGTTACGACTAGACCTGTTTACTTCGGGAAACGTTACACTACGAAACGTTGTGGAACTTGTGTCACAACGACAGCGCAACAAAATTGCAAGACAAGTCGCAAGGCAAATTGCCTAGTGTAACAGCGCCTTTACCTATATGGATGACAATGTTTTGACGCAGTAGGGGCAAATTCACTGCAGATTTCGCTTGCCTGAAGTGCGCGATACCGACTCATGAAAATTAATTTAGTTTCGGAAATTGACTCAAAACAGATCACTAACATTTCCACCCTAACAAAACAAATTCAACTTCACATGTAATGTATTGGTTGGAGTACATTTCATCCGCTGGATAGCGATTTATCCCCTGGATAGAGTTATCTGCTCTTTGAACAACTGGGGCCAGCTGTTTTCTTTGTACAGGAGTTTGAAAGAACACGTCAAAATCCGCCAAGAACAATATAAAATTGCTTACTTGTTTTGCTTCAATTTTAATTTCGCGATTCACATGCCAAGCACTTTTCATAGGGCTTCAATTCGTGAGAAATGTGCAGATGCTAGGCGCTATTATTGTTTAAGTACTATTTCAAAAACGAGTGCGAGGGTTTCATCAGAGGTACCGAAGTCTACCAGATATAAAAATAAGTGGGCAGTAAGCATTCTTGAGGATTGGCAATGAGTGCGAAGTGTAAAGTTTCCAGTAGTCGAAGTTGGTGGAATTTTTAAAAACTATGAATTGGACAAAGTTCAGCCGCTTACTCGGCTCATAACGGAGATGGACGCAGTGAGTCCGTGTCACGGAAGGTAGAAAACGTTTCTCAGAATTTGGATATGGATACTATGCCAGTCTGTTTAGGTGACTTTAAGAAATGTACTGTAAACTTTCATTTCAAAGACTTGAGCTTGTCAGTTTGTAATTTGAAATGTCTTTTCTAGCCATTGTTTATTAAAAATTAATGATTCATGTTAAGCTGTGTTTGAGTAATCTATGAATATGCAGATTAAGAACAATTTTATCACTAGTGATGAAAACGTTACGAAACACTAGGGATAAAAACGTGATGAAACACTGGTGATTTTCAACTGGTGTTTCATTGAGTTTCAAAGTTATCCACCTGACCCGAATGGGGCGCTCTGGTTGGCTTATAACCTCATGAATTATTGATGAGTTTGAGAAGAGAGTTGTCAAACGCATAATGTGATCCCTGAAAGGCCGGCCAATTTCGCATTTTCGAGGATTAGAAAAAGTGGTGCAAAGACACATTCCCTACTGGGGGAGATTTGAAATACTGAAAATTCTACTCAACCGAGAGGCCTTTCGATCCTGTCTCCCATAAACCTGTCAAAAGCCATCAAAACTCTTCAAATCCTTTTGCAAGAAATTACAAAACAAACAACAAAGAGCACAAAATGGAACTGAGAACGACGCAACAACTTTTATTATCAATGATCAGCCCAAAGAAAAAGAACAACTACAATAAACCGCAGCCAAGAAAGTACTGCCCAAAGCCTTCTACTACAGTGATCACACTGGAGGATTTCATCCACGGACTCAAAAGTTGGTAACTTTAAGTTGCGAGCAAGCTTTCTAATTGGTTTCTCTTGGGGCGCGAGAGGACTAATGCGGTGGCCCCACCCCAATCCTCCCGCGGCTCGCTTCGGTCGCCGTTTGCGCCCCAACTATGTCTTACGCGAGACCAAATAGAGAGCTTGTTCGCAGGCTAAATCTCAGAGTGTGATTCTGAAAATTAAAATTCGGAAAAATCTTTTTCGCCATCACGCTCCGCGCAAAACAAAAGAGTACGGATCAAAATCAAGATGCGGCATCGATTGCGCGATAAAATCTTCCATATTTTGTGTTAAATGGCAAAAGCAATGTTAAAGCGTTTGGTAGAAAATCACTTTGATGTTTACTAGATCTGTACACCGTATATGGTCTCTCCTGGGTCTTTTAGAATCCCCTTAAATGCTACAAACATATACATAAATGAAAATGCACAACGCCAAAACAGTGAACTCACAAAACACAAATTTCACAGAAATATATTTATACAGATAATCACACCGCTCACACTGAATCATTTTTTGGTTGAACGAAATTCATTTCAAAGATACCGCAATGAGAAGCGGCAGCTGCATAAACACCTAAATGTTTCCGCTTATTGAAGGAAGATTTGTTATTGCAAAAACTAATCTACCATAATATCTAGTTATCTCGTTCAAAAGACCCAAAGCACACCGACCACGAAAAACCGAATTTGTTTGACTGAAGGTTGAAGAAACTCGATATTAAAAACACATAACCCACATCTTCATTGTTCGAGAATAAGACGAAGACGGACGACTCCTTCGATTCGGCGTTAAACCTGCACAATACCGTCATGAACCAAGTTTAGAAATCTATTCAGGTTCTACTTTATTTTTTTATTATTGCAACAAAAAACTAAATAAAAAAACAGCGGAATACGACTCAAATTATTAAAGCTAAAGAACATACTATTCAGCGTGATTCCATAATTTACCAAGAGAAGATTCGCTTCGTTGTAACACATTTATTCTGCACAAAAAAAAGAATTTAGCTCTTGAAATTATGGGTTTAAACTATAGCAATAAACTCAAATTGAATCTTGAATATATTTAACGAAAACAAATGTCATTAAACGCGATCGAATGAATAATTCACGAAAGAACATCAAATTGCTTCAAACGGAAAAGCATCATATTGATTGGATATTATTTTCGCGAGATGTTAGTGTTGTTACTAAAGAAATTATTCAGAATTAAGAATTAAACCTCGTTGGCACTCTGCCTTTTAAAAAGCAAAAGATTAAACAGCATTTGCGTCTATTGGCCTGTATAACCTAAACCCATGCCACCAGAACATGATTTGAGGAAAAAAATCACGACTTTTCTTACCTTAAAGCTTTAAAACACAAGTCTAACAATTGGCCACGAAATCTTCACCAGAGACCTTCTCAGGACACAGATACCACCGGGATAAATTAAGACACGGTCAATAACGGAATTCTACGTAATTGCAAAATCAAACTTTGTCCTCCACCGATTGCCAACGTCAAAATGTATGCAAATAACAAAACAACTGTACGCCGGGTTTGAGTGGTGTGGCTACATTAACATATTCATTCTTACACCATGGCCAAGATAGGCCAGTCATGATACAATTTGCATCCGGTAAGCAACAATACTTACCTACTTTAAGTCCCACGCATTTTAAAATTTGGAAATATTCAAGTATCTATTATTTGTGTGGGTGTTTGTCAGTTTTTATACAAAATGTAGCGTCTTTCTCAGAGCAAATATCTGTTGCTCGTCCAAACAAACGGCGAATAAGAGCGTATCCCACTTCATTCACTTGTGCTTAGTCCCCTGACCGCGCGGTTATGCCAACACTGTTAACAGCCAATTTATTTATTTATTTAGCTTCGCCTAACTAAAATACAAACAGAATGGAAAAAAAACAATAGAAACAAAACAATACCAAACATATAATACTTAGGCAGGGAGACCACTACAGCGTAGCCAATTACAGCGGATCCCTCGTTAATTATTTATATAAAACAAAAATGCTTAATAACTAAAACTACTAATATGTAAGCATAAAACTTGAGAGGAGACAAGGCGGGAGACCAAATTGCTAGAAGCAGCACGTTGGCGGGCATAGGAGGGACCTCGCTGTGTTACACCTAGGACAGATTGTTCTCCAAGTTCTAATGTCGTCAGCGTCGTACAAGTTCAAAGCGTTTTTATAATATTGAAGATTATGAGAAAGATTTGAGAAAGAACAATGTCCTAAGAAAAACGATTTTCTCATTGTAAGGTTGTGTAATACGATTGCCTCTTTTAATTTTCTGGAGCTTTAGATCCGGGGTATGGTGGTTCAAGACTAGGTTGGGTGGCCTGTTTTCTTAGCTATGTTCACACGGGGCGGGTTTGAAATAGAGCTGATCTGAACCGGTTCACGCTTTTATGAGCTTGTGTTCACACGGGACTGGTCCGGTACTGGATCAACGTGTGTAAGTCGGCTGTTTCTACCAGCAAATTAGACACACAAAGCAAGAAGCGCCTTTCAAACAGGATTAATATATGCCCTTCTCCTCTGTTTTAAAGCTTCCATTTGTTACCCCAAGGCAGTTAGTTAAACCAAGAATCTTGCTAAACAAAGAAAGTAGCCGGCCATTCCTCTTCTCGTATCAACGCTGTACGTAGTGTAGCTGGATGTTCTCTTAATTCTAGCGGGTCAAAACGAACAAAACGCGATATATTTAACTAGTATCCAAGCCTAACTGCACTGCTGGTAGCAAAACCAACCGGTCTTCGTGTTTACACGTTGTCGGTATCATTTGGGACCGGAACGGTTCTAAATTGGACCTGCCTTTATGCAGGCCCAAAAATTGGGCCCGATTGGGAACAGAGAGCCGCCCGCACGGATAGCAGATCCCATGCTAATTTGATATTAGGGAGCTTAAGCAGCGACGACGGCAACGACAACAAAAACGTCACCTGAAAATATACTCTTTATTTCATTTGTGCTACTCCGTGATTTTTTCAACTCGCACAACTTTTACAAAAATGCCGAACTATCCAGGAACCAAATTGGTAGGAGTGGCCTACAAGTTAAGAAAGAAAATGAAAAATTCACCGTCGTGCGTTCACGTTCTTCACAAAACTTTAAATGTGGTCATTGCACGTTGTTGTTTTACAGAGGACGGCAAACAAATGTACTAAAATGAAGAACGCACGTGCAGAGCGATTGTTTTTGCTGATTAAGCCTATTGTTTTGCGGCGTTGTCGTTGTCGTTGCCGTCGCCGTCGTCGTTGCTTAAGCTCCCTATTGTTATTTTTTGGAAGACTGCACTCTATATTCCGTATTTGGAAAATGAAAATGTTTAATGAAAATGGCCACCTCGTGAAAAAGCTGATATCACTTGATTGGACAAGGAAATTAGTACTAAGCTAAGAGTTACCTGCCTGCTTCAGTCTTGACAGACTATTCATAAACACACATGATGGAAAATACAGTTTATAACATTTAAAAGAACTATTAATATTCGTTCTCCTTTTGCTACTGCGCATATGCTCTGCGCACCTCGGGATGGTCCGAGAAAGTCGGGTTTTGTAATGTATTTTTGCGCAGTTTATAACTACAGGGGAAAAGCAGGTCTTGGCCAGAGTTATTGGAATCCGAAAAGAAAATTAGGGGCAACAAGGCATTTTTCAGAGATAATTAAGCTTCAATTGGGAAAAATAAATGAATACCATTTTACTTTGTTTTCTATTTTAAAGCTTTTCTAGAATTCTTGTTGCTTAATTATCTCTGAAAAATGCATGGTAACCCTTAATTTCTTTTAGGATTTCAATAGCTCATGCAAAGATCAACTTTTCTTGCACAGTCATAATTAAACTGCATAAAAATACTTCAGTATTAGCAGGCACCGTCCTTAATGCTGTACCTTTAATGGATATGTCAGTGAAACTTAAAACCATGTAGTGTTCTTCCAATCTCATTAGCTGAAGTGAAGTCAAACACTTTAATAGGACCTTAAGTACACTAAAAGTTTACTATTTATTTATTCTCGAATTTCATTCTCTGAAACAAAAATCTAAGTGACACGGCTTGTCCAGTGGAGAAGTAGTATGTTAGGAAAAGCAGATAATTTGGCCTTTTTACACAAAACAAGGATATTACTAACACTATATTATTATATTAGACCCTTTTTCCAGGAGATGAAAGTGGCTGATTGATGGATTTTTATTACCCCTCCCGAAGTCCAAATCATGTTATGTGGAAATTAACATTCCAGTTCGTCATTATTAGGGGGCCATCACTTACATGATGTGCCACTTCCAATAATAACTTTTCTTTTTCTTCTGTATTTTTTTTTTTTCAGCCACCTCCCCAGATCTCCTAGTTTTGCTCGGGTCAAAACATCATCCTAGACAACTTCCGGCATGACATCAAGTAACTTAATGGAAGGTCAGCAAAACAAAGTCACACCATCTTTTTGTGACTAGTCCATAATGTGTGTAGTTGTTATTTATTGCACTTAGACAAGGTGATGCATTACCATTGTGGTAGTCATTTGCATTTTTGATGTACCACACATGTGCAACTGACTTAAGCAAATAATTCTGTTGAATGCCTGGTAAAACTACCCACATCATGAAGGTTCTATTTAATGTAAATTGCTAAATTTCAAATATAAGACCCTCCCAAAATTTGTACATTCAACGCATGTGCAATTGCGTAAAGCAAAATAATGATTCTACTGAATGCCAGGTAAAATAGCCAATGCAATGTAGTTTGTATTCAACATACTGCCAAATCGCAAATATAAGCCGCTCTAAAAAATACTGTTCAACCTCACCACCCCCCCCCCCCAACCCACCACCACCATCGGCAGCTGGGGGAGGGGTAGGTCAGGTTCTTTCCAATACAAAATGGATTTCTTGTTAATCATGCAATTCTGGGTGTTGGCTAATGGATATTTCATTATTTAGAATTAAAAGACAGTCACTTCACATTTCCCAAGAGAAATGTATAGCAGTTCACAGCCCACAAAACATCCCTTATCATCCTTGATATACACGTAACAAAATAATGGCAACATTTTTAAACAGAGAAAACATGGTCATACCTTTTGAGGTAACATCATCCTTATTTGGCGACCATGTGACATCCTCGTGATTGACAATGTACATAACAGCAGTTCCTTCTTCATTTCTCACAGGTGCAATCAGCACAGAACACAAAAATGCACTTCCTGATAGATAGAATACGTCAGAATGTGAATTTTAAAAATTTCTCCAAGAATAAAAAAATCTACAAATTCCTAGTGCTCTCAAAGGGTGTGACTACCCTTTCTATTGACCACAAAATTCACACAAGTGCATTCAGGGACACCATACCAGATGCTGTATGATTCCTTGGTATCAAGATTCATTACCTTTAGCTGCTGTTACTTGATGCAGTATGTCACTGGCCAGATTTTACCATTATATTTACTTAATATGACACAGCTTAGTATCAGTCTAGTGTACTGTATGGGGAGGTGGTACAGGGGGAACTAGGCTTTCTCCTTCCTGTTCCTTGTACCTACAGTACCCACCAGTGCCCCGTTGATAGCTCCCACCTCTGTCTCTGTAAGCCATTTCTTAAGAAAAATATTATGCGATGTTGCAAATTTCTTTCTTATCTTGCTTAAGCTTCACAACCTCACAACGGCCTTTTTTTCCAGTTCCCACCCCATCTCTTTGTTTCCTTTCTTCCTTCACTCATCTCTCTCCACTAGTGTGAACTCATCAAGACATGATCAACACAGAAGTTTTGCATTTGTTCGGCTTCAAGCGAACTGTTGTGGGTTTTCAAATGATCAAAACCTCATTTCCCTTTAAAGTATCAACACATCAGGCAAGCAACCAGGTGATGAGAATTTAGAGATGTTTTCGATGATGTCAACATCGCCCTGGGTCGGTGCTCAGAGCTCATTAGTGACAGGGGGCAAAAACTTTTAGTTGACAAAGAAAAAGTTCAACAGCTCAGAGCATGCACCAAAGAAGTAAAAATAAAAAAAAATACGAGTCGAGGCACCCATCACTTCTTTCACAAACCTTAGGCAGACTTCACCCATTCTTTCAAAGTGGGCAACGATACATTTTTATTCAGGGAAACCTTAAATAGGAACATCTTGGGGGCTTACCATTTACATGGAAAAACTGGAAATTCCAGTTGGAAAATCAAATGGTATGCATCATTCCATTTGGAGTACTTCTGAAATTATGGACTTCTGATCAAAGTGATACATTTTATTACTGCTTTTGGGGTTTACAGCTGATGTTCATACATTTTGCATGTTATCCAAATCATATCGTATTTATGCCGAAAATTTCCATCCGGATGGTTTGCGTAAATGGTAAGCACCCCCTTGTCTCAATAATTACATTCAATTGAAAAATTGAAAATGAAGGCTTTTTCCCCAGGGGCCCCACTCACATATTTTAATGACAGGGTGGGGGGGGGAGGAAGGAATTTTTTTGGGCATATGAAAGACGCGGGGATTTTTTGTGTCGCGAAAACAACACAGGGATTTTTTTGGGTAGTTTATTTTTCATCAACTCAAATCAATACAAAATTATGACATAAGCACAATTTACTGCTTGTGTGGTATTCGGGATATTTCTGAGATTGTAATCTATTTGAAAAGTAATTACCGGCACTCCACGCGCATCTAATCCAGAGAGAAATATTCAATAGGTCACGTAATTCAAGGCCTTTCAAGCCAGTCAAAAACACTGAGGGATTTTTTGGGTATGCTAAAAAAGTAGGGACTTTTTTGGGTAGACAAATTCTGAGGCTGGAATTTTTTTGGGTATAAAATATGAACCTCTTTTGGAACCCCCCCCCCCCCCCCCTCCTCGTCCGTCATTAAAATATGTGAGTGGGGCCCCCGGGGCTTTATCATACTGCTTTATTAGTATATGAAAGAAAAATTGGAAATCTAAATATTAACCTAATTCAACAAAAATCTATGACACCTTAGGATATGTTATTTTATCAATGCCAGTCCCTGCCATTAGGTCTTTCTACCACAAAAAGATCCTCTAGAAAAGTTCTTAACCCAAAAATGTCCTCACATTACTACTGTCAAACAACAACAAAAACAAAAACAAAAAAATCCTTCATTTTACTTCCCCATTACTGATATATCTGAGTATCCCACCCTCCCAACTCCTGCTCATCATCATCATCATCATCATCACATCAAACAAACTCAGGCATTACTGACAACAGATAAATGTAACTAAAGTTATTATTCTACTATTATGCCATTTTACTGACAACAGATATAGGCATAATTTATTGTAAACTATACTTGAGAGAATCAGTGCAAAGTCCCCCCCACCCCCTCCAACCCCATTTTCCTTGAAAGATTATTGGAAATTCCCAGGGGAGGGGGGAGCTGGAGGGATCAGGGTCTTACAAAACAAAGTGTTTAGTATAGAGTGGGATTAGCAAAGTTAGAACTTCTAGTAGGGTGGGGTGGAGGTCCTAACCAAACATCCTGCCAATTAACATCTAATGGGTACAGAAACATTATTTTGAAATGAATAAAGGAGCAAAGTACAACCCCCCCCCCCCCTCCCTCGACTAAAAAGCCAAATTGGAACACCATCAAATACCTGGAGTGTCAAACATTAGACACCGTCAGAAATACCTGGAGTGTCAAACATTAGACACCATCAGCAGCACACGCCACTGTAGCGTATATGGAATAATATCACAGACCCCTTGGGGGTGTATACTAAGTTATTTTGAGACGCCCTTGTGACTCAAACAGAACAGAGCTTCAAACGCCACAAAGTTTCATTAATTTTACAACTTTAATAAGTGTGATAAATTTGTAATCAGAATTAACTGATCCACCTTAGAAGGACAGAGGGAAAAATGACCAAATATTTAAGATAACGGAAAGCGCAAAACATTGAAAGATGGACATATACAGCTGGTAAGAACTGATTATTAAAAAAGGTTATCTGTTTCACCATAACTCATTTCAAAAGCAGCTACCAAATTTAACACAACTGATATAAAAGGGAAAACTGTCATATATGTATATGAAGTTTTAATATTATACTATGACGGCCTGGTATTGCGGTATCTAATCTACGTTCACTCAAGCGAAAAGAAATAAAGCCAGAAACACAATAGCTCTAAATAACAGATTTTACACTCAAGTGAATGTTGGTCATTTTACGCCGGGAGGTAAAAGCGACCGAACAGTAGTGTTCGCTCGTTTTATTTAAGAACTCATGGCTTCACAATTCGTTTGTTACTGTCATATAAATAAAACCATCTTTGGCAAGTAAACATTTTAATATTATTGTTTCCTGTCTACAACCTGAACGAGATAAAAACATTGCAATTGAACACGGTCTAGCCTGTCGTGTTGGGAATTGTCTTCGTAGATAATAGCTACACCTTTTGGCCAAAGAGATTTTCATCAAGAGGGAATTCTTAATTGCAATTTCCATTAAAACTAAAGGGCCGAAATTTTAAAGAGTCGTGCAATAAGCGAACTCTAAATGAGAGGCGCCGGCTGCAGCTGCCTTGAAGTAAAAGTTCAATATTTACAACGCTCGAGCATGCCTCAATTTATTAGAATACAATTACTGTTACCGCCAAGCGAGAAAGGACATTTGAATAGAAAATGTGCAAATTCACAGCTGGTTGATGTTTTTATTTCATAGCAAGGTGATCATATCCGAGCTTTGCCGACGAATCATAAAATATTTATTGTATTCAACACTATCCAAACCAATGTTTCATTGCAATTGCTTATTCTTAGTTCTTTCCAACCCTAATTACGAACCAAACAGAAAAATATCAACGGAAATTGCAGCACATTTAGTTTTTCACCAGCGCGCGCCTGTATTTTTGTCTGGCCTCGTGCCACAAGTTTTGGATTCAACCAAACGTTGTTCTATCTCTGTAGTATTTGCTATTTTTATTCTGATCTTACCATCTTTCCTGTAATAGAGGATTTCCACGTGCTTCTCATCTTGTCCTCTAAGCGCATTTTTCACTTCCCTGGCGGCAAATTCATTCGTGTTTTCACCACAAAGGAAGTCACAACTACAATGCTTCTGAACCAGTTCAGCTCTACTGTAGCCTGTGAGCTCACAAAAGCCATCGTTGCAGTAAATAATGGGAAGATCTACCACTTGAGCATTCCCCAGAACAAAGTTTCGATCCGCTGCACGAATTAAAAATAAAAAGCGTTTGGGGGTTGAAAATATAACACCGAGCTTCAACGGGTGGAATCGATTATTTCGCTGTTAAAGCTTAAATTACTTACGTGAACCGTCGAATTTCTTTATGATCGTTTGAATAAAGATATTTTGTGGGGCCACAAGGCCTCGCTTCACTGGCATAGCGATCAAGGAAACCGCAGTTATAAAATTTCGCTAACCGTAAAACAACGGTGCTTGAATGAAGACAAATGGCTTTTGCACATGCAAGGGGCCGTCCAAATAACACGCCATCTGATTGGCTCCCGCGAAAATTTGTGTACTTTGCTGGTAAACAAACACCTCATGACCGCGCGAAAAACGCATTAAAATTTTTTCATGTCAAATGATGATCTTACGAAGTTTAATTTTTTTTTATTCCACGTTCTATTAAACAGAACCAATCATTAAAGCTGTAACGTGTGGATGCTTTAGGGGAAAAAAATAGAATTTGAAGGCATTTTATGGGCGCACTGTAATAATGATAATAGGTGTTCAGTTATGGTATACACTTATTGTTTTTCTGTGTAAAATGTGTCGTCAAACAATAACAGTCTAATAACACTTCTGGTCTGTTTCCAAGCGCTATTTAATTACTTTACACATTCCTCGGCTTAAGTAATATTAATGAAAATATCTAGGGAAAACAGGACTTAGCGTCCTTTTGAAATTTTACTTTAAGCAAAACTCCTTTAATGTGCGTACGGAATCACATTTAGCGTTGATCTGTTTCAGTTTGTGCCAGGTTTCGTGACATAAAAACGATTTATCTATAAAACCAAAAGATAAACAAAACGACGTCAAATTGCAAAAGGCATAATTTAGCCTGTCTCTTTCAAGAGATTTAAAATGGCTTTCAGTGTGCTGCCTGTGTACTGAATTGTAAGTTGTTGTTTTTTTTTTTTCAATGCTGAAGTCCACCAGCCAGACGGAAATCTATTCTTACTTATTCAATTCTTTAAACATCTAAAAAGAAATATATTTAATACTTTTCCTTCCTTAGAACTGCAAGTTTTATAAGGCATTTTCTATTTATTTCTGATTATGCTGTGTAAACTACAAACAAACGGTTTCGGCTTTATTCGGCTTACAGCAATTAATCCATCCGTTGATTGTTATCCGTTTTCCGCTAAATGCCTAGAAACCACTATTAATTATTCTTGGCACGATATGCAATTTGAAGTCAGAAATGAGTTTTAAACTATAAGGTTTATTTATTATTTATACTTCTGATAGATGTCGCGCAAGAGGTACTTTGTTGAAGAAAACAGAAAGTTGAATAGCAGTCGCAGGGCGTGCCTGATCAATTCGTGACATTTCACTGATGCGGCCTCAAGGATCGAAGCCCCGAATGATGTAATAGTCAGTCTGTCTCCAGCTCATGATTGTCGTTTGTATATTGGCGATACTTTGAACTATTGTAAAATTAGCATACCGGCTATTAATTTTTCTTCCAACTTGTCTACTTTATTGTTTAATTAAACGCAGTTTTATTACACTTTCAAAACTCCCGGTTTAATTTTTTGCCGTAAAACTACTCGGTAAGTATTTCAGTGAAAGCAGCAATGGCCAATTACATCTAACATCTCTGGTAGATTTTTCACAGTTTAGACAGCAAAATGAAAATGAATGCGGTCTTGTTTTATCTCTTCGTTGAGCCGAGTGGGGTAAAACTTGTTACAAATTAAATTTCGATAGCCCAGGTGACAAAGATTTGACGAAACGCGTACTTCTGTATACTTTAGTTACACAGTCTTTTTCGTTGCATGTTTATAATTTTATTGCTAATCACGTATTTCCGCCATATAACTGATATATTAACATAGCAGTTTACCTATCGGCTATAAGTAATGATAATTTATCTATCTGTATATTGATCCCAATCACGATCACTATAGGTAATTACTTTCAATACAACCAAGGCAACTGGAACTTTCATAATTTTTTTTTTTATTTGGGGAGTTTGGCCTGTAATTAGTAGAATTCAGATATTTTTGCCACGGACGTGTTAAAATGTGTATAAAATACACGATGAACAGTTATCTAAGAGCCATCAGCTTGCTAAGTGCCTGTCATCCGGCGAGAACCATGATGTTTTTTCCTTTTTTTAACCGCTTCCTATAATATGTAAAAAGGATTATGTTAGCGGATTATATACAAATTTATTAAGCAACAAATGCTGTTCTTCTATGTAATCAATGCAATAAAGCAAAAACCCGCCGTGTAAGAACCTAATTTTTAACCTCGGGCTGTTTTACTGATTTGGACCCTCCATACATAAGAACCTATTTTAGCCTAAAATTGTCATTTTAAAGAATTCATTTAAAACTTAGGAATTCATAATATTTCATCGATAGAAAAGCATCTAGAGAAATAAAATAGCTTCAAATACGGGTTTGTATTTGTTTAGATTAAGATTGTCATTTAGACGTGGTTGGTCATGATTATGCATATTTATATACAATGGACAGTACCAATAATATTCTTCCAACAACAATTTTTCTCTAAAGAAAAGAAGAACCTGTTTAAGAAACTACATAGACTAATTTCCCAGTAAACACCAATAACCCGCCTGCACCAATAACAAAAGCACCCTTTGAGGCCAACTGCGGCTTGGAAAAATGCAGGTTGACGCGCGGCGCGTGGAGCGCGCGTGAAGTCCAGCAGGTAAGATCGAGTAGACCTGGTACCTAATCGTAATCAAAATGGCGGACGAAGAAAGTGGATATGTGCAAGCACGCTTCACAACAAAACAAACACGGTAAGACTGAGGATTTGTGGCTTTTGGGAGTATATCTTACCTTATTGCTTACCTAGTATTCTTCATAACCTTTTAAGCTAGAAATATAATATTGTCCTAAGGAATACAATCAATGTTTGTCATAAGCTTAAACTCATGCATCACGTGCAGTGTGAATGAATGTTGAATGAATGATCGGTAAATGTAATCTTCGATTGAATCAAGTGTTACCTGTTTAATAAAGAATCTAGGGCAGTTTTGTGGAAATTTCGATCCTAAAAAGTTTGGTAAAGTTCAACCTACTTGTGTATCCTAAAGCTGCCTTCACAGCGTACTGTAAATATGATGTTACTCTTCCATTCCCTTCATTCCCTTCAGACTTTAAACTGGCTACAACAGTGGGAAAATCCTGTTTGATGCCTTCTTATTTCGCCAGTGTTTTCCTGCAGGATGGCACTGCTGTGATAAGTGCATAATAGTTTTTAAATAAACCACAGAAATACATGGCCACTTTTCCACTATTGCAAATTTAAGTGGCTTGGCAGCTTACCAGTCAAATAGGAAAGGTTTATTCAAGCGGCGGCTCAGTGGCTCGCCACATAACTGGCCGCTGAGCCATCAAGCCCCTAAATTATAAACCTTACTTGCTCTTTTAATTCTGACCACGGCCGGTGAGCTGCCGAGCTGTCAAGTCACTAAATGATAAACCAGTTACTTGTTCTTTTAATTCTGACCGAGACTGGTGAGCGTCCGAGCCATCAAGCCACTAAATTATACCCCTTACTCATTCCACTCACATTCTTCAAAAGTAGTAATGTAAATGATGCAAAGAGGTCTATGATGAATAAAAAGAATCCATGCTTTCACTTCTCCCTCTGATTAAGGAGAAAAGAACAACTGTTGCAGTCCATCTATCAGCTGGCTGACCAACTTAAATTAATTTGTAATGTGTTGTTCCAGAAAATGTCCATACCCCTCCCACAGAAGGGGTTGGAAATTGGAAATTCCCGCGAGGGGGGGGGGGGGGGGCAGGGCATCAAAAAGGCAAAAAAAATGTAAAGAAATGTACATGGCATGAAAGGTATAGAATTTCCAGCAGGGTAAGGGAGGGGGGGTTCAAATAGAAAACATCCCTTTTGTGGCAGAGAGTGGATGTTTTACCACATGTTGTGTGACAAGGTTAAGTTGAGGTTTCAATCTTTTTTGAACAGGTATGCAGTACCAGAGACACCATTCTCCGTGCCTGTGAAGGTTGGGTCTCAAGAACTGAATGAACTTATTAGTAGCTTGTTGCCTTCAAATGGTATGTACTGGTGTGTTACAAGTTTTGATGTTGGTATCAATTGGCTGTTTAAGTTTCATGTATCTCATCGTAAACCTGTAGTCTGAGAGTCATAGGGCTTCAGTTCAATAAAATGCCAATCTCAAACCCAGAGTCCCTTATAAGGCTCTTTGTCCTGTGGTTGGTCTCCAGGAGAGTCTATATTAATCTTTTTTATTCAAGCGTAGGTTGGGTGCCCAGGTGGGTGAGATTCAGTGACAGTATGGACTGGTAGCAGATGTCAGTAGTGCCTTTATTTGCAGACGTCTGATCTCTGACACCCCACATCTGAGATTTGTAAACGGCCACGAGAGTATGTGTTATGTACGATATATTAATACATTGCCATTACCAGAGAAATCCTGCAGTGAAAAAATGCCAGTAACCCAGAGTCTCTCCTTCCAGTTGACTCAATGTAACTGCTGGTCAAAGACCCTGAAGACTCTGGGTATGAGATTGATAAAATGCTAAAAAAAACGGATAAAAAATTCCAATAATAGTTGTATTTTAGCCCAGTTAAAAATGATCAATTAGGCTAGGCATTGGTTGTTCATACTTGTAATGAGTTAGTTATTAACTTTCTAGGTATATATAATAAGGTATTTTAGGGCATATCTTTCAGTTTCCATTGTAGTTCAGTTGACACACATGTACGCGATTATCAAGTTTTTATTTTAGAGGTCTTTTTCCCTCCCCTCCCACCCTATGTGGGCTGAAGTTATATTTCTGGTTTAGTGCTCGTACATTTCATTTTGTATTGTTTAATAAATAAACTTCCTTTCCCAAAGAATTATTTGATGGTTGCCTTGTGTTTTGAGTTATTATCATTAGCGAGAATTTAATATATATAATTCTATAATTTGTACAATTTATAATTATGCAAGCATGAGTGTGTTTTTGCCTTGAAATTGAAATTGCTCCAAATAAGCCATATTTTTAAAATTGGCAGAGAGACTGGTAAATGTCATGTAACAAACTTTGCTGTGTATTTAATTTTGAACAAAATACTAAACAAACAAGAGAAACCTTGTTGCTTTCCTAGAAAAATGCTAGTGACCTACACAAATTAAAAGAGATGCATGTACCCACTGCTCGACTGATTTCTTTAATTTGTATACAAGACTGAACCAGGTACAGCAAAGCGTTGGTGTTTGTGAACAGAAGAAATTATCAGTCAATGGTCAGTTTCTCCTTTCTGCAGGCAAATTTGGAGCAATTTTAAGGCGAAAAAATTCACTTGCATTATGTGTTGCATAAATCCTTCAATTGATTTTTTTCCTTGCTATTTCAGAACCAGACGTTTCTGAGTCTGAAGCTGAAAATGAGAAAAATTTACGGTTTGATTTTCTCATTGATGGAGTTTACCTACAAGAAACACTGGACCAACATCTGAAAAACTACAATATATCAACTGTAAGCAATAACTAGCTACTGCCACTTTAAGGATAATTATATGCATTATTATTAATTACATATAGTTTTAAAATTAGAGTTTGGAATGCGCATGCGAGCATCTCCCTATGGAGCATGCGCAATATAAGTATTAAATTATTATTATTAATAATTAAATTATTATAATGATATTATAATATACACTTTATTATGAGTAGAAAGTCAAATTTCTACATGTATAACGCTGTTCTCTGTCATCCTGTTACCTCTCCACAAAAGTTTTGTTTTACAATCAGAACTGTAGCAAGATTCAAATACAGCACTTAAGGGACAGGATTACGGATGCATAATAATTCAACCAATGGGAATTTTCCATAGCAAGGCAAACAGGGAATTTGAATCGATTCAGTCAGTATTTATTAGTTTTCCTCTAATCTTCAGTTTCACTTTCCATTGACTTACTCACTTAAGACTTTCCTCTCAAAGATCACATGTTGACCAGTACAAGTAACAACACACAAAAAAAAAATACGGACTGTCGTGGGTTGTATAATTATTTAAATGACTGTGCGTAGTAATGAGGAAGTAGTGTGGTGGGCTGAGTGGTTAGAGGCGCAGACTTATAATCTGGAGGTCCTATGGTGCAGTTCTAACCACTGGCTGGATTTGTTTCATGGTAGTCCCCTGTTCAAATTGAATTCGCCATACTTTGTAAATAGCCAACTGATATAAGCCTCTCTGCCAGTTGAGATTTTTAACGAGTTTCTGTTCTGTTTGTTTAAAAATATAAATTATTTTTTTGATGTAAACAGTCCCACAAGCTTCTAGATTTCATTTTAACCGAATATAACCGTTTAATGTCAAAGTATTTGTCTAAAAATAAACAAAACACATGAGTTGGGATATGAAAGACAGTTTAATAGAACAAGCTAAACACTGCCCGGGACAGGTGGGATGGGTAAGTAACATTAATATATGCATCAAGAACACACAACCTCGAGGAGAATATATCCGCTACAAGATAGGTACGGTTGAAATGCAATCTAAAAAATACAATACTTTAAACCTAGTAATGAACTAAATATTAACAATTATTTGTACATATTATTATTAAATTTACTTTATCTTTACCTTTACCCATCGTGTTCTAGGTAACATGAATGTACTACCTACATGCTCATGCATGAGTAAGACATTAAGTTATTTCTTACAGGAAAGTGTTGTGGAAATAGAATATGTTGAGAAACACCCAACTCCACGACCTGACAACTTCCTTCTTCATGATGACTGGGTCAGCTCTGTGTCTGTCTGTAAAAAGTGGTATGTTATTAAAATGATAAAATTGAGTACATGGTATTTTTGTCATTTTGTGTGGCAGTAGGAATGTGCACTTCCAGAAAAAATCCATACCCACCCCATGAAAGGTCATTGGAAATTCCTAGGGGGAGGGGGGTCTTAAAGGTCAAAACTTTAGAAGCAATGTGCAAAACAAAAAACCTTCCTTGAGAATCAACGCCTCGCAAAAATAGTTTGCACAGTTTTCAATGCAATAATAAACATGCACCAAAAATTATAAGAAAACTGATCGGTCTTAGAAATAATAAATACAATCTAAGAGGAAGTGACATTTTAAAGCGACCAAAGGGCAGCACTACAACTTATGGCCTTAAATCGTGGAGGTTTACGGCACTAAAAATTTGGAACTCATTACCTGACTCAAACAGTGAGAACAGTTCAAACTTACAAGGCTTTTAAAAACAGTATCAGAACACTAGATCTGGCAGGTCTACTATGATTGAGTGAGCTTTTCACACAATACGAATTATTGTTGTTTTTTTATATCCATTTATTTCTTTATTGTAATTTTTGTTTTACGTATGATGATTAAGTTGTATTAGAAATTTAAATTTTACCTAGTATGCCATTGATATTTTTTAATTTGTGTAGTTATTTTAATCATTTAGTGTGAAATACCTGTAATCTAGCTGGTGAGCCTAGCTTGCTGGTCTCACAAAAGCTGAGCGTATTTTCACAATTAACTGCTATGTATCCATCTATCTATCTGTCTATCTATCTATCTAAACTAATTGAGAAAGAAACTTCATATAGGTCTTTAGCTGTATTTGCTCTATGTTTCGGCCGTCGCGGCCTTCCTCAGGAGCGTACACTAGTTTGACAATAACGGTAACGGTTAGGTCAATATGAATTCAAATAATGCACTTACAATAATAATAATAATAACAATCTTTTAATAGGATGCTCCATCACAAGAGTGGTTTACATAGAGGTCCTATTACTAGATGTATATTATATGATGCAATTAAAATATAAAAAATTAAAGCTAAAATCGATATATATGATACAATTAAAATATAAAAAATTTAAGCTAAAATCGAGATATAAAAATAATTACAACATACACACTGCAAGGATAATAAACGGTTAACTATGACAAAATAGCGATAACGTGACAAGTAAAATAGATTAAAGGCACGCGCGCACGTGTAAATTAAGATTAGGTCACGGTAATCATACAAAATGACAACTATAAGGACCTTTACATGATTACAGTAAATTATTTATCACGGGTTTCAATTTGTTAATCCAAAAGCTCTCTCTGGCTCTTCTGATTGCAACGTTACTATTTCGTACCCCCTGTAGCACAGTTAATTTAAAATATTTGAGGCCACAGGCCCTAAAATGTCTGACTGTGGGAATATTGTTGTGACTGGTTTGAATATTCAAACGGTGTTGGTTTGCACGCAAACGTATACAGTTCCCTGTTTCTCCAGCATATTGTTCCTTGCATTTCTCACACGTTACTAGATAAACAACATTGGACGTTTGACACGTAGTGTTCTCCCTAATTGATACTCTTTCTCCGGTAGTAGTGCTTACGATGTTTTGTGAAAAAAGAAACCATAGGTCTTACAACAGGCACATCTGGAATCATTGTTACAAGGCCAGAATCCAGGTTGTGTATTAGAATCAACTTGACGTTGCTTGTGTCTGTGGGTAAAATGAATGTTCAGATTTTTGTTACTGTTGAAGGTGCGGTAAAAGATTACGCATTCAGTTTCAGTAGGGTTTGGGGTATTGATTGGAAGTTGGGATAGGCGGTTGTTAGCTAGCTCAGATTCTGCGCTGTTTAGAGGTGTTAGTCGCTTGCTTGTGAGTATTTGTGTTAGGTTCCTCCCTTTCCTATAGGCAATTATTGGGGGCTGAGAAAAAACATCAGTACATCTTTGTGAGGTATGAAGGTTTGGCTGGTGGACTTTAATGATTCTGCGGAGGTCTGCTAGAGCTGGATTATACGTGACTACAAGAGGTACCCTATCATTGCCCTTTTTTTCGATATCCCTTCGTAAAGCTAGTTCTCTGGAGACTTGTCGCGCTTTGCTGATTGAGTCTTTAATCAGCGTTGTAACCACGATTAAGGAGGATGTTGTGTAGTTGATCGGTCCGCTTTTTGAAGAAATCTTCCGTGGAACAGATGCGGCGAAGTCTTAAGGCTAAGCTGTAAGGAATTGCGGTTTTGGTGTGTCGTGGGAGGCAACTAGTCCAGTTGAGGTATTGGTGTGTGTCGGTTGGTTTGGTGTAAAGATCGGTTATGATTTGCCATCTTGTAGGATAACGTTGATGTCAAGAAAGGGTATGTCACTGGATGATACTGATTGTTCAAATTTGATGTGTGGATCGAAGTTGTTACATTGTTCATAAAACTGATTGAGTTTTATACGGCCGAATGTCCACAGGAAAAAAATATCATCGATAAAGCGGGACCAGATGAGAGGTTTCAGGCGTAGTTTAGTCAAGCAGTTGTTCTTCTAAGTGTCCCATATTATTAAACAGATTGGCATACATAGGAGCCATTTTTGTCCCCATCGCGGTACCTGTCTGCTGAACAAAATGGTTCCCCTGGAATGTTAGATTATTGCATGTGAGTACTAGATTGATGAATTTCAAAATAGTGTTGATTTTATCCTCATTAAAGCCATGTGCAGGCATATAGTACTCACCTACTCCCATCCCACTAGCATGTGGGATGTTCGTATATTGGTACTTAACATTGGACGCGCTGGTGGTGGACGTTGTGGCTTGTGAATTTTTGGTAGAAAGTAGATGTAAGCTGGGCGTGCGTTAGCAACCACCAAGAAGTTGGCCGTATCATCGTTGATTACACCTTTGGTCAAGGCTTCACGGACTTCAACTTTAACTCTCTGCTGAAAATCGCATGTGGGGTCACTTGGTAGTAGATGGTATATTAATTTACTTCCTCAATGTTCTCGTTTTTGCCATTCAGTTGTTTGTAGGCCATGTTGAGGTAATCAACTGCCGCTCCTTTATCAGCTTGAAAAATGACAATATTTTTGTCCTGCTTGAGGGTCCTAATTGCGTTTCTTTCTTCCTTAGTGATGTTGGAGTGTTGGGTGTTGTTGTTGTTGTAGCTGGTTTGCAAAATGGAGCGTTCAACAGTATTTAGATAACAGTCCAAGATTAGATCTCTACCATTATTAGGGGTCCATGACGATGGCTACTTATAACTACTATCCTTTTCTAATTGTGTGGTATTGTCGTTCCAAAAGAATTCTTTTAGCCGCATGCGACAAGACCAGTTTTTAACATCAGCAATTAGTTCTGTGGAGGAAGTATGGATATTTTCTGGAACTGCACAATGTCCATTAATGCATTAGGTTAACATTTAATGATTTATGTAGTGTTTTTAATTAATTTCATTTTATTTACTTGACATTTTTAGCCTTCTGAGTGGCAGTTATGATGGCAATGTATATGAGTGGGATTTTAATGGTAAGTTACATAATAATTAAACTAATCATCATTTGCACATATTAATAAGTCTACAGCCAAATAATTGCCATATTTATAGGCAGCAGCTGTAGAATTTCTAATGAATTGTAATAAAATTAAGTGCTTTTAATGGCTGTCTCATGAAAAGTTTACTGTTTGTATCAAAATCATACATGTAGTCTATCAGGTTTTCAATTTTTCAAAGTGTTGCTAAAAATTGGTGAATGTTTTCAGGCCATCTAAAAAAAACATTTGAAACAATTTTAAACCAGAGACATGTACAACCAAGATCTTGGTGCTTTGTCCCTTTAATAGAAAATGTTGAGGCCAATCAGACATATAATTTTGCAGTGAACTGATGTACATCTGTAAAGGTGCATGAAAATGCACCAAATGCACCTCTGTCTGCTGTGGTTCTATTTTGATTAATCTTGCTTGTGTTGTATAATAGGGACATGTGTTTCAACTTATGATGGACACACTGCACCAGTGAAGAGTGTCTGCTGGATTGATGTGGGTACGTCTTGCAAGGCAACTTCTTAACCCATTAACCCCTATTATCAAAGAGCAAATTCTCCTATCTTATCCCCATACTTTTCTTACAAAAATACTGGGGAGAAGTTATTAAAACATCTAGCAAATTCACCTTGGGTGATCATATCCTTAATTCTCATTACCTTGGAGGTTGAATGAACATTTACAAGTTAGGATAAATTTGGTGCTGATCACTGTTACATATAGGGCTTAATTAGGGCAAATTGAACATTATTAACAAAATTAGGAGTATGGTGCTATTTATTTCCTTCACTCACAAAGAATTGCGTCACTAGGTGCAGGGAAAACCTCAAGTTAACAATTTCAAGTGACCCGCGCTAGGCGGGTCTGACCCACATTTGAATGTTTAAACACGCTGACCCACCGCGACTGAGTAAAAACCTGCATTTGTGTTCAAGCTCTGAATTTTTGATAAAATCAGCCAATTCCTAAAAGAATCTTAATTTTCATGCCGTTATTCCTACGTACAAATTACAAATAAATGGCTCGTAAAACATGTTGCAAAACTACACGAATTGCACGAAATGGCCATTTTAGAGACCCTAATTTTCAAAAATTTCTGGGGGGCATGCCTCCAGACCCCCCTAGAAGCTTGCGCCTTCAGCGCTCGCTGCTAGCGCCTGCAGTGCTCTGAACAACACATATGACCAGCATTTCGGGTTCTCAAACTTGGGGTCTATGCAATTTGAATTTTTATCCAATACCTTATGTTTTTTTGCAGATGACAATGCAGGTGTATTTATCAGCGCATCGCAAGATCAGTCCATTCATCTGACTCAGGTAAAGTGTAAAGAGTGGTCAGGTTCCTTACTAATAAATAATAATATTAGTACTGACAATAATCTAATTTCTAAAATTTTACACAAATGTATCATAATTTTTCATTACAAATAATTCCTCCTTCGTTTTTTACACTTGTTGTTTTGCTATAATTTGCCACTTGCCAAGCATTCTTGCTATCACAAATGTTGTAAATTTTCTGATTTTGCTCACTATATCCTAATTCAGTCTGTGATAATGAGTCTGCAGTCATGTGACAAGGCACTTTCCTTCATGCTTGCACAGTTTAAACTTCAAAATAATGTAGTGAAGTAAAACTTTTCGTTTTAGTGAAATGTGATCCAAGACTTGTACTAAAATGATAAATTATTTTGGGGGAGTGGGAATGGCACAGTGGTGAAAGCACTCATCTCTCACCTTATTGCCTGGGTTCGATTCCCGGCCTCAGCGTCATAAGTGGGTTACCGTACGAAAATTCTGAGCGAGACACGAGCGAGATTCCGGCCTGAGAAATGAGCGAGACATAGCCAAACACTAATCAGGCTTGCAAGAGCGTGACATTTTGAACGATACGTGAACGAGAATCCACCGAGACAAATGAGCGAGACATAACCCAAACACTAATCAGGCTTGCAAGAGCGTGACATTTTGAACGATAAATGAACGGGAATGGAGCGAGACATTTGTATTGCTGATGTTTCGCTGAAATTATGGCTTGAATTTGTCTCGCTAGAGTCGGGCAGTACTATGGCCTAAATTATAATGTAGGTAAGGCAACACCAGATATTAAAAATAGCACGTACACATTAACTACCTGTCGTACTTCGCGTCAAAAACTCGTTTATTATAAATCTACGCAATCACTACAAATTACGGCTACAATACATTTTAACAAAATTAAACGTTTCTGCATTTAATAGTACTTCCTGAGGTAACTGAAACATCAGAATTAGTGGGATGTTTACTACGAAGTGAACTGACATATGTGAGTTAAATTGTTTATCTTTTGATCCAGGCGGTGTACTCTACCCGCGATGTTTTCTGTTTGCGACTCTTCGATACAACTGGAAATTGAAACGAATACACGGCTATTCGAAAGGCTATTCAAAAGCAAAACTGATTTAGCCTACTTGGTGCCATTGTGACTTTAAAATTATGACAGACAAACCGAGTATAATTTTACAATACCTCATTCTAGCTCACTCCGATCTGTCGAGTACATAAGCCGCGAAACGCCTTGTTTACAAGTAGCGGGTGGTATTTTGCTGGGTATTAACCGTAAACCTTTTTCTGCTACCTCCAAAATATTTAAGAGTCGCTCAAGGTGTGCCGTTTATTTCCTGCTGTTTCCCTTGTTGAAACCAGAAGCTTTTGTTTTGAACAGCTAACTTGATTCCTAAAGAGTTAATTAAATTTGTTTTGGTTACGGGGCGGTCCTTTTGGTTTGCAGAAACACATCACGCATTCTGAAAAACAACGTAGAAAACAAAGAAATAATTTAGAGCTGCTATAGTGTTAGTCAGCTTTTTATCAACACCGTTTGAGCTTCATTTGAGCACGCACTAATGTAAATGATTCATGGCTAAAACAAGTTTAACCGTTAAAAGCGCGCGCTGAAAACAGCATTTTATCATCGGAACAACCCCACATGCATGTACATATTTATAGCCGTGAATCGATCGTTTTCCATCCAGTGGGAATTCTGCTTATTCAGGTAAAGTATATCAATCATTTTATCATTTTACTTACGTTTGGGACGCACATGGAGAATAAATGAATCCTGAGGAAAGCCGTTTGCTTCTCTTGAATGCGCCAGTTTTACCAAGCTCTTTTAATTCATCCACCGGCCAGGGTACAACGAGAATTTGGTACACTGACTTCTTCATCGCTGTGAAAGTATACGTAAGCATACAAAATTCCATCCATATCTTCGGAAACTAACACAGTCAAAAAGATTATTTTGAAGAAAATGGAGCTAAACGGTCAAACGTTTGAATGCAGAGCTTTCCTACTTGAACTGCCCGGCGCTAACGTAACGGGATAAGATTTCAAAACAACAGCCAATCAGGAAAGTCGAGTTCTTGATCATGCGATAGGTATCAACTATCTCTTTGCTTGAATTGTTTGTTATTTCAGCAGTGCGTGATTTTACCCCTTTTTTTTGTCATTGTATTTTATTTCGTGTAGGTTATAATTGCACTCGGAGTCACGTATTTCGCCAAAAACAATTTATAGCCGTATCAATACTCGTATTAAAAGATCCTCGAAATATGCGAATCGATCATCTTCACGAACGTTGGTTTCTCGTCATGTTTGGAACACGCTCAGAGCATATTATCGCCCATATTCGTGCATCGCAAAATTCATGGTCTACAAACCCAGAGGAGGTAAATATTTTTTTACCTATCACGTTGATGTATCGTTCCATTCTCGGCCATAACACAGCCTAGCAAATGTCACGTTCACCGCGTAAACGGCGTAAAACCAGTCTCGCTCGATCACGCTAATCTCTGGCCATATTATCACTCTGAACATAGCAAGACAAATGTCTCGTTCTACTGCTGCAGCGAGACAAATCTGGTGTCTCGCTTTGTCTCGTTCAATTTACGCCGCAAAAATGACTTTATGGTCAGAATCAGGCCGGATTCTCGCCGTTTCAGGCTGTAAATTTTCGTATGGGTTAAATGCATCAAGTTTGTTGTTGGTTCTCTCCTTGCTCAGAGAGGTTTTTCTCTCAGGGTACTCCAGTTTTCTCCTTCTCCTCAAAAACACATTAATTTTCCAAATTCCAAGTTGATCTCGATTGTTGTCAAGCACCTTATCATGAGCTTTTGACTTTGGAGATTGTGCAAGCACTCCCCATGTTATTGACATAAATTACTTAATAACTTTATTATTTACTCTCAGTTTCGATGAATCATACCGTCTGCACACTCATCAACTACATCTACATCACACAATAGAAATCATGAGACAGGGCTGCCAACTCTCCCGGATAATCCGGGAGTCTCCAGATTTTGAGCCGAATCTCTTGGTCTCCAGATTTGTGTCTGTAATTTCCAGATTTTTAGCCGTATCGTTGACAGCCCTGTGAGATCATAATCTACTTGTTTACTTGGGCCTCCTATTTAGCCTGTGAACGCAGACGTATTTCTGGCTGTAGCTTCTCTCTGCGAAAAAATTATCTTTTGACGGAGAGAAGCGACAGCCAGAAATACGTCTGCATTCGCAGGCTTAACCTCCTATTGGGCAGGTACATTAATTTTGGCTAGGTTTGTCAAGTTTGTTTAATTTTGGGCATTTAATTGGTTTCCAATATTTGTAGCAATTAGTTGGGTTCATATAAATCTGATAATGTTATAAAAGAGGATGATGATGAGAACTGTCCTTTTCCTGATTGTTTTACAGCTGTCGCGTGAGAAGGGTGAAGCTGAATGCATTCATGTTTGTAAAGGACACACACAAAGTGTAGATGCAGTCGCTGTTGACAGTTCTAAAACAAAGGTAAATTAAATTTCCCATGCTTTTACTACTCTAACCTGCAATCAGGCTCTCCACCCCTCCCCCCTCCCCCCTTATCCCCACCTCCAACCATGAAAGTAGCACACACAGGGCATGTCAGTAGCATAAACATAGAGCCTCAGGTTGCAGTAATTACTGAGATTGCTACCTTCAATAACTACCTACCAAATCTAAAAATTAAGCCCAGTCTTTTATTTCTAAGGGGGCTTATTTTCTCCAGTTGGTGTACTGTGTATTTGTGATGGGGAGGGGGGTAGGGGGGCACTCTTGTTTTCAGGGACTATTTTTGAGCCAGAACTCTGAAAACATTAAGGAAATCACTACCATGAAAGAGGTCCTAATTATCATAAACTTTGGAGAACTTTTGCTTTGAATATCTCCAACGATAACTAATTCATGGTTTAATAAATTACCGGTAAAGGCTATATCAATCACTCAAAAGAGTGTTTCATCAGATTTCTAAACTAACTTCAAGGTGTTGCTGTTTGCTTTTGATACCATGCAATCCTAATATTATCAACTCTTTTAATCACTTAGTTTTGTAGTGGCTCTTGGGATAAAACATTGAAAATATGGTCTGCTGGTAAGTTGTGTTTAAATAATATGCTTACAGCAAAAACTGTGACTGCACTATTAATAAGCATCATGCATATATAGGCATATTGTACTTTATTATCCACTGTCCCAGGGTTACCGGTATGTTAGAATATAAAAATATAAATTTTGCCATTATTTTGATACTGTATGAATGGTTTTGTAAGACCAGATGTGAGTGCTGTAGTTAAAATTTGTTTTTACTTTGAAATTTTCAAACCATTTTAATATTGTTTTTATTTTCTAGATGCATTATCATAATATTTATTCTAGAACATTCCCTCAATTCAAATCAACTGTCCACACCAGCCCTAGCTTCACGAGGTTTTGCAAGTCACATATTTCAGTAAATCTAGTATATTTATTCTAGAACTGCAATAGAAAAACAAACCCCAACACATCTGTATCCTTATTGTAAGCTGTGATGTGGCCATTTTGGTAAGTGAAGCCCTTAGCCTGTTTAGTAACAGCATGATGTTTTGACCACAGACTTTAAGTTTGGGCAGAGGGTGGCGGGAGGAGGGGGTGGGGGGGGGGGGGGGTTTCGGGGGCTAGGGCTCTGCCGGATAATCCGGGAGTCTCCAGATTTTGAACCGTATCTCCCGGTCTCCAGATTTAGGTCTGTAATCTCCAGATTTTGAGCTGTTTCTTCTGGTCTCCAGATTTATGTCTGTAATCTCCCGGATAATTGACAAAGTTTGCTATTTGTCATAGACTCGACTTTCTGACAAGAAAATCTGAAATGCGTAGCATTGTTTCTGGTAGTTTTCAATTTACGTCCCCCCCCCTCCCCCCCCCCCCCCACTTACCCCGTGAATTTGGCCTTAATGCGACGCCTCTGTAAGGCGCTTTGGTATTGCTGGCCAGGGAAGTCATATTCTCCATATCTGTTGATGTGTGAGGTTGACAGCCCGGGGAGGGGGGGGGGGGGGGTTAACCATGGTCAAACATAAGAAAAAAATTAGAAAAATCAGTTGATGATAAGGTTATTGCTTTAAAAACTCAATTGAAATCTTTTTGTGAGTCTATGACTTTACTAAATCACTTCATAATAGGTTTTATGAACCAACAAAGACACAGGTGTCAACCAGTCTCCATATACTACACTTAAAAACCTTAAAACGCTTTACTAAATTGATTTCTAAACACACAGACTCGCAAAAAAGCTCTCAAAATAAAAACCTTGCCCCAGTTGTTGAAAGCCCAATTAAGCTAATACTGGGGTAATATTTATAATTTTGATTCAAGTTTAATTACTAATTAATAAAGATTTTCCAAAGATTATTGCCCCACAGTTTTGACATAGATTCTTTTTTTTTTACCTTAAAAATTTATAGCTTTTAAAACTAATTTTAATGAATATGAGAAATGCCTCCTTAAATTTTACAATACAATAACTTCATTTAGAGGGAGGTGTTAGCGTAATAACCTGTTACAGTTTTGTGAACAAAATACAGCCCTCATGGAGAAGTGTTAATCGACATAATACCACACCCTCATCTTTAACAGATTTTTCTTTCTGACCACAGTTAGGGTAGAGTGGGGGGCATCTCTCAGTATATTGTACTGCTTTATTTCCTCTAGTCTCTTCAATATACTGTATATTTTCTTTTTATCTTTCACTGCCTGCCTTGATAATTTTTAGCTTTCGCTACTTGCGGTCCAGTGTAATTAGCTAAAAGTTGATAAACATACAAATAGAGATTGATTGTGTCAGAGGATATGATACAGTTTATATGATGACATGGGACCAGTTGAATATGAAGCCGGCCAAACAGCAACTAAGCTTGACTCTCCCCACCTCCCACTGCACCACTCCTTTTTTTATACTGAAATTTATAAGAATGTATGTGTATTCAGTCCCAGACCTGTCAGCATCTGATGAAACAGATGAAGATGGAAAAGTTGCAAAGAAGCAGAGGACTGTCAACAACAAAAGAAAACCAACCACAAGGGTAAGGAAGGGATTGCTGAATATTGGGCTTTGAGCAGGAAATGCTTAGCTGTTATGACACGTTTCCCTTGGTTTGTGTTACATGTAGTGACGAGAGTGGCTTGGAATGGCTGGCATGTGAAATCCAGGGCCTGAGTTTGTAGCTCAAACCATATTCCCAGTATTAACTTCACCTCTAGTGTTTCTCATGGGCTTGATTGCCATTAATCTTAGAGTGTGTAGCAGAAGTTGTGATCAAACCCGAAAGAAGGATGTGCTATTGAAGATTACAGACCTGGGCCCAGTTGCTCGAAGCATGGTTAGCGTTAACCCGGGTTAAATACCATGACAACCTATAGGTTTTAATACCTCTTAACCAATGGTTAGCGCTAACCATGCTTCGAGCAACTCAGCCCTGGTGGTTTTGAATACAGAACTACACCTAACCCCTGTGTAGCAACACAAAGCATAAGCCTTTTAATTCGTTCTTGTTAATAATTAAAATAAATGTGATTTGACAAGCAAAGCTGGTATTTATGAATGTGTAGTTCAACATTGCTTGTTTTGTAATTCATGCACGTCTCCATTTTCTTCCTCACCATTGTTAGTTATCCTCCCCTTGAGCCCTCTCATTTGTTGAGAGCCGGAGAGAAGTAGTGTCAGTTTTGTTCCCTGTGATTTGGGCATCATGCATTTCCAGAGCGTTTGGAAACCGTACTTGCTAATAATATAACCCGTACTGTCAGCTTTCCTTTAGAGTTGTTCATGACAAAGAGTTTGGGCAGAAACAGCAGAGGCCATTGTTTATTTTCATCCACTATTTCAGAATTTTATTAACCCTTTAACCCCTAATATCAAAGAACAAATTCTCCTATCTTGTCCCCATACTTTTCTTACAGCAGTACTGTGGGGAAGTTGTTAAAATATCAAGAAAATTCAACTTGGGTGATTATGTCCTTAATTCTCATGACCTCAGGGGCTGAATAAGCATTGATATTACAAGGAGAAATTTGGTGCTGATCACTGTTAGGGCTTAAAGGGATAACCAGTTGGTGTTGTGTGACAAATCACATGTGAATGTTTTTCAGACACCATTGATGACGTTATCAGGACACACAGAAGCCATCTCCAGTGTACTGTGGATGGATCAGAACACAGTTTGCAGCGCTGGCTGGGATCACTCCATTCGAGTCTGGGATCTCTCAGCTGGAGCTAACAGACAAACTCTAGTAAGTGTTATATGCTGTCAGTAGACTTTAATGCGACTACGACATGCTATGAAAGTTAAAACGTTTCTCTGGTTACAAATGTGTAAATGTATAAAAAATCAAATGTTTTGCAAACCCAACGTTTCGATCAAAACTTCAGCCTTCATCGCGGGGGAAAGTGATAAGAATTTTACAAAGAGCGCGAACATATAAAGGGAAAAAATCAAATTTTTTGAGGTAATTAAGTTTTGTCCTTTAGAGCTAAATTTATTCCCACTGGTTAAGCTTACGTTAAATAATGTTATCATTAAATGCACTGCTTTTCTCTCAAATTCAAACCTCCAGTCATGAAGTAAGTTCTAATTTGTGAGTGTGGATGAAATCCTAAATTGTGACCATTCAAATAAAAGCTACTGAGCAGTACTTTCCTGTGGTGCTGTTTACTATGCTGTAGAAGGTGGTTCTAACGTTTGAGTCGGTGGATGAAATCCTAAAGTGTGACCATTCAAATAAAAGCTACCGAGCAGTACTTTATTTTGGTACTGTTTCCTTTTATATGTTGCAAAAGGAAAGTAGGCATCTCATCTCGTTTGGATCATGTACAATTAACAATAACAACTGTTGCTTCTCTTTCAGAATGGTTCTAAGGTATTTTGCAGCATTTCCTATTCTCCTTTATCAGGACTTCTTGTGTCTGGAAGCACAGACAGGCATGTCAGACTCTGGGATCCAAGAACAACCGGTCAGTCAGGAATAACAAGTTACAACACCACAAAACTCGTTTCCAGATTCCTCTCTCTTTATTTCGTGAGAGTTGGGCCTGGGAATGGGCTAAATTTTTTGACCCTGAAACCCTGTAATTCGCCTGTACTTCTTAGTCAGTCAGTCAGCGTTTATTTTGCCTTTTCTCTAATATATTTACAATTAATTGAGTGTTTAATGTATGGCGAGGTGACCTCTAGAAACCACCAGGCTTATGGTTGAGGCCACCTCGTACCTAACAATATAATTGCTTACATACATGTAGTTTGTGCAACAAGTGTGCGGCTTTGCCAATTCAGTGATTATTTTATTAAAAACTCTAGCAATTTATTATTAAAGTTGGGAAAACTTTTCAGAGAAGTGATTGTAACAGGAAGGGAATTCCAGATCTTTGGGCCTTGGTAAAGAATTGTGAATTTTTTCAAATATTGGCACACAATGTCGATTTCAACACACACTTCACCTGCTTTTCTCAAATTTCCACCGCTTTGATCTCGCGAAGAAAGAGAGTAAAAAAACCCCTCTGTGTTTGTCTTTCAGACGGAGCAGTGGTGAAGAATACTCTGACGTCACACCAAGGCTGGGTTTCCTCAGTGGCATGGTCACCAAGCACCGAGTTCGAACTGATTTCTGGGTCATATGACTTGACAGTAAAACTCTGGGATACGCGGAGGTAAGAAACAAGGAGAATGGGTATTAGAACGGTCATGTTTGTTTGCGGGGGAGTGGTAAACATACGTAGCGCGGAAGGCTGGTGAAAGCATGAAGCGAGAAAGAAGTCGCAGGCTAGGGAGTGGGGTGTCTTCTTTGAAAATTATTTCTAAGTGCACTCACGTATAATGTGTAATCAAAATGTACAATTAAAAAAACTTAATATGTCCTTGGAAAACCAATCAGCAGATCAAAGAGTCAGCTGGTATCAACTGGTGACCAGAAATATAAAATACATACTATTTATATGACTCAATACAAAGCGAGATAAAAACGTAGTTCAAGATGATCATCGAATAGAACATTTTTTTTTAATTTATTTATTTATACAGGAAGTCTGGTTTAAGGCTGGTTTCCATATGATCGTGGATCGCATATCGGAGATCGCAATAAGGTCTGCGATCATATGGAAACCAACCTTTGGATAGAACATGGTTCTATCTTCTGCGATCGTCTGCGATCGCGATCGCAGGATTGCAGACGATCGCAGAAGTAGTTTCCATGTGATCGCAGACGATCGCATACCTTATTGCGATCTGCGATCCGCGATCCGCGATCATATGGAAACCAGCCTTTAGCATAGCTAGTTTAAACAGAGCCCCGATTAAATAGAAAATAAACAAATAAAAGAAAATCAATACAAAATAGCACACTAATAAAATACATAGAGACGCACTATTATTAACGGGATTCCGTACAGAAGCGCTTGACGTGGCGTTTCGCCACTTCAGAGTATTCTTCAATGACGTAGATTATTATCAAGACTTAAAAAATACTTAAAAGTCTTGGATTTGAGAAGAGTTAAAGAATTAAGCATGCGTAGATCCTTGGGGAAACTGTTCCAGTCGTTATTAGCTAAACTCGTTCAACTTTGATGAGAAAAGTCAACATGTGGTCCTTTCCGAGCTTTCTACTTTCCAGGCCGGACAACGTTATATCGTGTAGAATTTTGTAAGCAGCAACGTTCGACTGAAGATCATGAGAAAGTGCTCAGTGGTCACATTTATTGCTCTAAAAAAATGCGGCGTTGATGCTTGTAGTCACAGCCCAAGAATTTCAGAAAACTGATAAGAACGGAATATTCTGTCGTTCACAGCTTCATATGTCACTTTACGTACATGTAAATTCCCGAATTCTCTCAAAAAAATGGCATCATGGAGGTGCTTCAGGTCATTTTTCAAGTGTTTGCAGTTATGTCTGTTTTTATATAAATAATAATAATCTTTTATTAGGAAGCTTCCATCACGTAACGTGGTTTTCAGAGAGGTCCTATAAAGATTAAATATAAAAAAGGTTAAAAAAATACAATATATAAGACAAAATTACAAACTGATAAAAACAGCAATTCAAACTAGAAGCTGAAACTACAAAGATATCATCGATGGGGTTAAAAACTTTAAATTGATAAAAATAATCAAAGTAAAGAAGCTCAAACTACAAAAATTCTTACCGATAGGGTTAATTAAAAATCTGGCAAACACGTTTCGCTTAAAAGTAGCAATATTCGGTGCATTTCTGGCCTCTCTCTCTGATTCATTCCAGTCTTTTAGAGAGTGATGGCAAACTCTCTGCTTTCCCCAATTTCTGGTAACACGGGGTAGTCTGAGCATGTCTTTGTTCCTTGTAGTATAATTATGAATGTCCTTTCTTGGTAAATTCATAGAGTGGTCCATAAGTCCATTAATGCACTTGTAAATATATATACAACGATGGTAAGATCTACGTTGTTCTAGGTTCAGTTATCACTTGTAGACTTTCCATTATTTTGCGATAACTAATGCGTTTCTTTTCATTAGCCTCAATGCACCACTGTACACAATGACCGGCCACCAAGACAAAGTCATGTGTGTTAACTGGACTCTACAAACTGTAAGTTGCCATTGATAATTAACAGTTAGTCACCGTAGTGGAAGTGAATAATGGCGGTTATTGCGGTGAGGTTAATATCAGGGAGGTCTAGCAACGACGACAGCGACGGCAACGAAAACGGCAAAAAAAGCAGTAGGCTTAATAACCGAAACATCAACTCTGCGCGTGCATTACACTTCTTGTTTTTTTTGTTTTTGTTGTTGTTGTTGTTGTTTTGTTTTTTTTTTGCCGTCACTGCACGACTAGGACGTGAAATTTCCTGATGGGACGTTTTATGGCGGACGTAAACAAACGACGACGAATTTTTCTTTCTCTCTAAACTTGTGTGGGGTCTCCAAGAATTCAACTTCTGGCAATTTCACCCACATTTGACATTTAAAGCGGCTTGGAATAATCGCGACGACGTTTGAAAAAAACGCTAATTCAATTTAATAGTGACGTTTTCGCTCCCGTTGCCATCGTCTTTGCTGAAGCTCCCTGTCTACCTGTATTCACCGACACTGAGATAAGTAATTGTTGTATTATACCGTGTACCAAACCATCAGTCGCTATATTTCTGGAATTTTGGCGAAAAGACTTTCGCGCGAAATTCGGGGCGCTACCAGGAGTTGAATAGCTTCAGATGTTTTTCGAATGGAGAAAGTGTCGAGAAATTAGAGACCATTGAAATGAACGTGTTTCCGCAAGGTTACAAACCTTCCTTTAACTGAGTTTGTCTGTTTTATGTGGCAGACGTTCAGGATGGTTTTCAGTTGAGTGTCGTAAAACCAAAACAGACGTAATTATTCTGGCCAATCACAACATATGTAAACAGCGCAATGAACCAATCAGAATTTGAAGTAAATACATGTAACCGGCGCCAAGCGCGGGAAAATCTAGGCACACGATTGGTTTCGGTTTTGTTTCTCATTGGTTGAGAAAGTGGCGCGAGTTTTGCTAACCAATCACAGAGCGGTTTGAAGGAAAACAATGCTTTTGTCAAACCGCTCTGTAACCGCCTTCCGCATAATGTATCTGAGACGAATTTCCGTATTTACTTTTACAAGCGTCGCGACACATATTTTTCGGCTTTTCACGCGGTGCTTACTCAGTGGACTTCTATTTCACTTATTCGAGGGCGGCGCTTTGGTAGTGCAGGCGCTTTTTCGGAGTAAATGTCGTGACGGTATCCTTTCCAAGATAAATACGGCCATTGAATTGTGTTGTACTGGAAAGAATTCAGTGGTACATCATACTACATTGATTTCGTAACTCTTTGTAATTATTAGTCTTGGATCCTCTATTTACATGTACACGCTAGTTGTAAACTCGAAAGCCTGTGCTACTTTGGCCCCATTACGTATATTTATATACTGACTTTTGACTGCTTGTAATATCTTCTTGCTTTTTTGTAAATTATTCTAAACAGTTTGAAGCAAACTTGACTTGCTATCGCAGGAAAAGTTTTATTTCATATTTCGTTAATTAGCAAACATTTTACATTTTCAGTCTATTCTTAGCGGCGGTGCTGACAACCAGTTGATAACATACGATATTTCTGGTGGAGGCTGGAGAACAACGGATAGTGATATGGAATATCAGTCTGCAGAGACCACGTGACCAAAGATAACACCTGTGCATTGACGTTGCGTGTTCTACTCGGTCACGCAACCTTTGAAGATTTCGTGACGCAGTAATCGAACGCTGTTCTTGTTTAGCACTAATCTCGATCCCAGATCTGGAACAAAAGCCTACGTAACACCCCTTATGGCACAAGAGACGGACTCTCAAAATCGAGTTTAACCCTTTAAGACCTAACCGTGATCAGCATCAAATTTCTCCTTGTAATATCAATGTTATTCAACCCCTCGGTCATGAGAATTAAGGATATGATCACCTAAGGTGAATTTTCTTGATAATTTTAATAATAACTTCTCCCCAGTACTTTTATGAGAAAAGTGTGGAGACAAGATAGAAGAATTTTTTCTTTGATATTAGAGGTTAAAGGAATAAGAAAACAACAGTATTCCATGAATACCAACTTCAGTTTTGCTATAAAAGAGGCCTGGCTATTCATCTTACCAAGCTGTTACTCAATCACTATATTGTCTTAAAAGAACTTACAAGCAACATGCGTTGTTTCTAGGATATAATTTAATTCCAGTTTTATTATTGGAACCAGGTTCAGTTAGACTGTTCACAGTCCCCCTATTTTTCCGTGGGATTCTCGAGACCGATACGCTTCGATGGAGCTGCCGCCATCTTGGTTTGTAAAAGCGAGCGCGATCTGGGGAGAGTGTCTAAACTACCGGCGGTTCCATCGAAGCGTACCGGTCTCGAGAATCCCACGAAAAAATAGGGGGTCTGTGAACAGTCTAGGTTCTTTGCAAACACATCTGGAACTTAAACATCCAGGCATTACGGTTAGGCTTCTAAATTTTCATTCGACAGCCCAGATGCAAGATCAACACCTGTTGGCCGGTATGGGTTGATTGCACGTGACGTCATGGCGGCCATGTTGGTGGTATGGAACAATAAGATTTTTCTCCTCTGGGAGTTAACTTCCAATTTTTAACTATGTGAACAAATGTTCTTTTGTTTTTACCCCCAACATTGCGGCAATACAATCCACCCATATAAACTTGTATTTCCCATCCTTTCTTACGACCTAAAGTTTCAATGGAATTAAAACAATAAGCCGGTGCTGTCAACATTTGTTTTGTGGAATCTGATAAAAGAAAACACCATTTTTGTCAGACCTTTATATACACCTATTTGTTGGGTCTGCTCGCTATTCACTGAAAGGCATTTGCTACGAGCTGCATTGCCAGTGAAGTGCTGGTTACCCGCCAATGTCCCCCGATTCTAGCCAGGCAACTTGGGTGTATGAGCCTGAGTCCACCTTCTTCGTTGCCTCCCTTTCTTCTTCTTAAGTTTACATATGAATTCTTCTGCTTCTTTGAGAGCAGTAGCAAACAGTACACCTGTTCCATCCCCATTATCATAGCCGGTTTCCCAGTATTCCTCCGTTTATTAAAAATAAATTGGTTCGCTGCAAAAACGAGCGCCAAAGCAATTTGCATCTTTCCCAAGCCCTTTCAGGCCTCCGCCGCATAAACTTATGGTTTTTGCCACCTGCGCGAATCTCGACGTCAAAGCTGTGGGTAAAACTTAAACAAATAAGAAAAAGAAAATAAAGAAGGAAAGAAACAGCTCTGGTGTCCGAGAAGAACAGGCAGACAAAGAGTATTCTCTCGTTTCTCTTCGAGAATCTTCTCATTTCGCGAGGAAATAAAACTCGCGCGCACGTCGCGTATTCTCGAGTCGGGCAATTTTCGGGGGTTTCCTTGAGAGGAATAAGAGACTCGAGTGGTCTACGAGAAAAGCAGCTACGCAAACTAAACTCTAATTCAGTGGAATGCCACAGTCTTATTAATGGAAAAACACTGATTTAATTTAGATAAACACATAGTTACAATTGAAAAACCATTATTATTGAAAACCATTGGCGTCCTGGTTTAAATATCACCGGATTGCTTCCCTTACAAGGAATATTTTGCACACGATACTGAAACCTGTATTAAAAAATTATGATTAAACCACTGACTCGGCTCCAGTAGCCCTCTTGGGGCGAGAGTCTCTTGGAAGTCTGGGACTGCTTTCATTTGTGTGGAAAAACCGGTGAGGATTTTCAACCAAATGGAACTTACAGTACAATTCTCGAGCTTGCCATTTTTATGGAAAAATCGTTTGGTTCGGTGGGAAGTCAAATGGATACGGTCCTTCCCACTGTGAATTCTGACAAACAAACAGTCCACTATTTCATTACGGAGCTTGGTGCTAGTGTAACGAAGCAAATGGTACAGTGATATTCTGTTAATTTCGGTGAAAAGAAGACTACTTCTGAAGGTATTCCTCCTTTCCGAAACATTTCCAGTGAAAAGGACCATTCTATTTGATCAATGACAATGAAAAGCACTCTGGGAAAAGCAAGGGGCATCCCTCCCCCTAGTCCCTCACTACTGTTCTCCCAGTAAACTGACTGGGGACGAGTCAGCGGAGGCCCCAAATACTGCAATCTAAAAAAATCTACAGTCTACAAACATTTTTGTGTCTTTAAAGCACTGAATCATGCACTTCATTTACAACAAGCTGTATAAGTTCACTTCAAAATCAAGATTATTTGTTTCATTACCTGAAGTAGTTAACACTAACAGATACTACACTAAAAGGCGATACATTTAACAAAATTTTCGCCCTAGTCTACAGCGTTTTCCGCAGCCATTCAACCGTACTTAGTACTCTAACTGATGGTGCGTTTTCTTATCTGCGTGACGTTTGATAACAGCTTTGAATGTGCGGATCTGCATGGGAGAGAGCTGCACGTTCATATCAGTCGGCGCTCGAGCAGAAACCTTCTTCCTCTTCTTTTTTTCTTCTTTCTTTCCCGTTTTAATATTCCAGTGAAGAGGCTGTTTATCCTGGAGTTCCTGGTTAGCAGACAGATTCATTTCCGTCATGGACTCGATGTCAAAATCACTGAACAGTCCTGCCAGTGAAATGTTTACCGGCTCTGACAGCTTAGCGTCCTCTCCAACCTCGTATTGATGCTCCACGCGGATCAGCGCCGAGTCCTTCATGGTCTCCAAGGTCAGCAGATGCACGTTAGAGGGCAGCTCACGCTTAAGACCGCTGTGCATCGAGACGTATCGGCTTGTCCACTGGTCGAAAGTGAGGCTGTTTGGCGCGAAGGCGAGCACGGGTTCCAATAGCAGCCGTTCGCCGAGTTCACGATGCAGAGCTGCAGATGACAAGGGGGAAGCTAGTGTAAGACACAGCTTGCCGCGGACAATCAAGCCCTTACCCTGGACCCCAGGCTCATTAAGCGGCTCGCCAACACCTCTCTTGTCATCGACCAAGAGACGTCTGTGTAGCATGATCTCCATGGAGCCGTTCATGAGGCTAGACCCACCCAAGGACCGGTCAGTCAGGATTGTCAGCTGTTTCTCGGCGTCCTTAATGTACATTCGGCTGTTCACTGGGTAATAATTTCCAGCCACTGGCTCTGTGACGTCTAGCTTCCACGTATCTCGGTGGTTGAGCTGGCGTTCTTGCATCTCCCTTCCATTTGCATCAGTGTAGAATAACTGGTTGGAATTGATATCGGTGTCAAACCGAGTAATGATCTCTTTGCCCCAGCCATCATCTACGGGAATGGGCCCCACTGTGTACTCTAACTCTGCATGCTGCTGACCTGAACACAGCCTGACCACCTGACTAACAAAGGGCGAAATGACCTGTCGCACCTCCTGCACCAGGGGACCTTTAAACAGCACTGTCTTTATGCCCTCCAAGATCAAAATCGGCTTACTTTCGTTGGGTCGGAAGATGTAAGCACCGGAGGGCTGATTGCTGTCAACGCTAGCATTGTACCAGTAGAATGCTTGATTCAGAACGGTGGTCTGTTCAGTAATCTTATCGATCATGCTCGTCAAATGCCCAGCTGAGAAGGAAAGTTTGATGAATTCGTTCTCAATCGACATCTCCTCGGAAACCTTGTGAAACTTCTTCGCAGGAGCCCTGGCCAATTTCTTCAGCGGAGAAGACTTGGTTGAGTTGATGAAGTAAGTGACAAAGCCGAGAGGCGGAAGTTCGGCGTTGAAAATAATCTCAAAAGATGACGTGCTCTGGCCCTGATTCTGCGCTTTTTGCAGTTGTTTCGTAGCGTCGGAAATGGGAAGAATATCGCTTTGAACTGAAATGCCCTGAGCATCATACACGGCCACTGTGCTCATTGCCAGAGGAAGGCGAACGGGAGCAGTAACATATCGTGCAATGGGATTGTACACTGTCACAGTGAAGCCCTTGCTTTGTTCAGATACAGAACACACGCTGATGTTGAGATGATCACAGAAAGTCATAACAGGGGCCTTGGTTCCAGCAGTTTTCACACTGAATTTCCCGAGTACATCAGCGATCAAACCCTGCAAACAATAAACAAACCATGTTACTTCCTTCAGCATACATGTATTCCGGGTGGCTCAGATTTAAACGCCTGGGCTCGGTTGCATAAACCATCTTAACATAAGTAGGAATTTTCTACAGTCGCGCCCTACTTCTCGAAAAGTTTTCTCGCGCGCTATCTGTTCTCTGTCCTCAGTAAACCGCCTGAAGCCAAGTGATTCAAAAATTCTTCGAGAACGCAGACGATGGTTGCAGAACTCCCAGTTACCTTAAGATGCTCTATGGAACCCGACCCTGTCTGCTGTTGCTGCTGGTATGCTGCTGTTAGGGAGGTAGCGTGGCCGAGTGGTTAGGGCGCCGGACTTGAAATCCGGATGTCCCGGGTTCAAGCCCCGCTCTGACCGCTAGCTGGAGTTGTTTCTCGGTAGCGCCGAGTTCAGCTCCTCGGAAATAGCCAGCTGGTCTGCCTCCTGCCAGTTGGGATTTTTAACCATGTTATTTTCAATTTAAATTATTTCTTAATGAAGTTTAATGCTCGGCCCCACTAGCACTTGTGCTATAAACACTGCCGAGGTAAATATAAAGGTTATTTAATAATTATTTATTTTATCCTTCACAAACAATATACGGGGTCCAGACCAAGGCTTCAATTTAGCTTGGCTCACTGGCTAGCAGCAAATCTGAATTTGGATACATTAAGGTCGGAGTCCGGTTATGTACAATAGAACACTAAGTAAATTTGTTACTGAGATTGGCCGCAGCCTGATTATTAAAACATTGGTATAACATAAGGGGTTTGTCCTTTATGCAGAGCCAATTTTGTGTCTTGGGACCTTCTGCGATGTGATCATATTTTTTTAGGCCCAGGACAGTTCTAAACCAACTGAAGCTTGTTTTTGTTGTTTTGCATATTTCTCCTCACTATTATTTGAAGGATATCTACTAAAGTATCCATTTTGCAAAGTAAACAAAAAGCTGTTTGGAAAAAAATAAAGGCAAAAGACCACCCCCCATTATTAAGCCCAATCCAACAAGTTTCCCCTCCAAGGTCCAAACATTTCATAAACAGCCTGGATGATTAAGCCTCCCTCCCCCACCCCCCCCAAAAGATCAAGCCATGATCAATAGCTGTACCCTCCAAGACATAAAACAGGATATGTCGTTAACCTTTAAGCCCTAACAGTGATCAGCATCAAATTTCCCCTGAGGTCATACAAATTAAGGATATGATCACCCAAGGTGAACTTTCTTGATATTTTAATAACTTCTCCCCAGTACTTTTATAAGACAAGAATGACGACAAGATACGAGAATTTGTTCTTTGATATTAGCGATTAAAGGGTGAATCAACATAAAATTCTGAAAAAACTAAGCCCTGGCCTTAAAATAATTTACTATTTATTCAATTATTTTTAAGGGCTTATTATTATCACTATTATTATTATTATTATTATTATTATTATTATTATTATTATTATTATTATTATTATTATTATCTGCCTTAAAGGGTCAAGAACAGTTAGAAGAGAAATTAGAAGCAATGTTCGAGAAGCGGACTTTGAATTAGATAGATGCCTCCCCAAAATCTAGGTCCTATGATTTTTATACATACTTTTTCTTGTTTCTCTTTATTTTATGACATAGTTTGATGGGGTTTTTTTTAGGTAAAAATCAATGAACGAATGATATTGTTGTAACTTGAGGAGATTTTTTTTCCCTTTTCTTCAAAAAAAAATTGTGCTTAAAAATAGTCTTTTTTTTAATCAAAAAGAATTGTAAATACGTTTTAATAGCTCTTTTCTCTACTTTTAACCTGTAAATAACATTTTACTTGGAATATTTTAATAAAGGGATTATTATTACTAATTTTTTTTATAAAAAAATTATTATTATTATTATTATTATTATTATTATTATTATTATTATTATATTTATTGAAGATTTCATTTTTGTTTTCATGAATAATTATTATTTACATAACTTGCGGACATGGGTCTGGGCTAGTTATGTTGCGCTCAATCATTTTCATTATTATTATTATTATTATTATTATTATTATTATTATTGTTATTATTATTATTATTATTATTATTATTATTATTATTATTATTAGAAGTAGCAGTAGCAGTAGTAGTAGTGAAGGGAGGGGGGGGGGGGGGGGGCAAAGCTTCGAGGGCAACTGTGACATTTTGAGGACAATCTTTAAGCAGAGGATATTATCATCTGACAAACCAGCAAGCCAGAAAAGGGTTCATTTATAATGGTAATTGAACTGAATGGAGTGCAATTTGGTCTGAAATCATATGCATGATTTCAAAATTGAACGAGCGCGCAGCGCAAGTTTGATTTGAAATAGTATGATTTCAGACCAAAATTGCACAACACGAAGTTCAATTACTACTTTATTACACCCATTTTGAACTCATACCTTTTTTTGTCAATATTAATAAATTTTTGGAAAAGGGGAAATTTGGGGAACAGAAATTGCAAAATTTCCCCCAAAATGACTTGATTGGCCCTTTACTTTTCTGCAATCTGATTAGCTATAGCAGGTAAGCCATGAAATTTGATTGGTTGTTATTATTTCATATTCATTTTCAAGGGCTAAAAAAAAGGATGCGATTTAGAGGGGAAAATGGTGCGATTGGTGAATAAATCGCACTGTTGAGAACCAATCATTTTGCAAGGATCGCCAGTGATTTCAAAATAGGTGTAATAAATTTTATAACCCTCCTTTAATTTCTGAAATGTGCACATTTACACAGCCAGTTATGGCCACGGCATGACTGCATCCAGAATTCAAGCAAGCTGACTAGTTTACTAGAAGAGAGGGCCTTACTATCACAGGTATTTTATTGGCAGGTGTGGAGGGCTTATATTTGGGTGTGGGGTGGGGGGACTTAAATTTAGACAGCGGTGTTTGTATTCATGAAAACAACATTTCTTGGCTAACTTTCACAAGTTTAGGAACAAAAATAAACAGATAAATATCCCAATGTCACTGTCTCCTTTGCAGATGATGCGCCCTAATACAAACATATTTTTGCACAGTTTATGACTATATGGGAAAAGAATATTTTAACGAGACTGTTGGAATTCATCAAAAAAGAAAATTGGGGGTAACCACACAGAGATAATTAAGCAACTATTTGAAAAAGCTGTAAACTACAAACAGTGTATGGCATTTTTCCCCCAAATGAAGCTTAATTATCTCCAAAAATGCATGGTTACCCGTAATTTTCATTTTGAGATTCTAACAACCCTTTGCTCAGACCTGCTTTTCCTGCATAGTCTTAAGCCATGCTAAAATATATTGTTGTTTTAGAAGGTACCATTTCACATTATGAATTATTGTTACACCACCAAATTACCCTCAATCCACTACACTGAAAACGATGATGACTGGTACATTTACCTATAATTCTTAGCCTATGAAAACCCTTAAAATGCTCTGCCATAAAATGTGCAGAAAGTTTTAAAAGCGTCAAACCTTGCATACACAGTGTTGTTAGTACATCAACGAATTTTCAAAAAAAATACAGTTTTCTATGTGCCTATTGGCTATGTTAGGATCACAAGGTACATGTATTGTGGTGAAATCTACAGCTGCAGTCTTATTCTATACTTTTCATGTGCTGCATGAGAATTTGAATTATCAGTCCCCTTTTGTGAAAAAAGGAACCCTTAATTCTCTACAGTGTGACCACTGGGCCCACAGAAGCCAATTTCTAAAATCAACAGCGTATTGTTGTTCAGGGGTACGCCACTTATTTGCGGGTGATATTTATCATGATTTTTGCACGTGTGTGGTGCTTATTTGGTGGCAGCTAGGGGAGGCACTTTCTTGAGTAAATACGGTAACCTACAACAACTATACCTGGCATTCAACAGCACCAATGGCGAGTCGCTTGGCATAATCATCAGCTACATGCTGTTTTGATGTCCCACTGACAGCATCGTGGTGTTGAGCGACACCCACTGCTCGGCGCAGAGTATCAGAAGATTGACCATTTCCATTCTGAGGGCCATTAATTAACTCTAGTTGCTTGCAGACCTGAAAACAATTAACAACGACATTAATTTTGACACAGGTTCCAGGACAAGGTGAAAAGAGAATCTTATGTAAATTATGCTACTGAAGAATTATTGTCTAACATCTTGTCCTTCCCCAATGTGGGGAAGGGATGGTCAGTCAATTTTTTTGACCTTAACCCAATGATCACAGTGCCAACCAAAACTGCCCATGATTTTGCACACATTCGTGTTCGGAGAAAAGAAATAGGCCGGATGTTAACATCCACCTCAGCATAAACACAACATTAATGAAACAAAATGTTACCAACCGAATTGAGAGTCTCTGGGATGTCATTAAGGGCGCGTTTTTTTATTCACAATTCTGGAATGAGAATGGACAGAATGTAAAATGCGCGTGTTTTTCTATTCCGCATTCCTATTCCGGAATGAACAGAATGCCATTCCATCCATTCTGCTCCAAGGGGCAGAATGAACAGAATGTTGCGAATGAAATCCAAGATGGCGGACGGCGAGATGAGCGCTGCGGCTTCAAATACGTCTCTACAAGGGAAAAAATTATCAGGTTACACTTTTGGACAAAATGAAACATTGCTTCTAATTTCATTGTACCAAAAGTACAAGGAAAATTGCTGCGATAACGGCTGCAATGGCAGCCTCTTCGTCGGCCGCCATATTTGTTACGCAATGTTTACTCGGCCAGGACCAACGGGCGCTTTTTTATGCAGACAATCCGAATTATTCCTAGCATTCCGTACCAACCATTCTTATTCCAGAATTGTGGATAAAAAAACGCGCCCTAAGTGAATGCATAGTATTCAGGCTACAAATGGTAGGAATATCTTGAAAATGGATGCCAGAGTACATGTAATTAATTTGTTTTGTTAGCCTTGCTGAAAATTTTTTTGGTAGTAACATGTATGACCAATCAGTTCAGACGGTATGATGACAGCAACAGCGTGGAGCAATTATTACTAACTACACCATGACACAGGGCAGGCAAGGGTACAGCAACTATTGCATTTTTGTTACCACGGCCACTAGCCCCTCAGGTTTCCAGCCAAGCTACCCTAAATGATGGATCAATCATTAATACAGTCGAACCTCCCTTTGTGACCACCTCTCGTAAGCATAAATTGTGGCGATAAAAAATGTCAACTGGATTATGTAACAAACAAACAAACGCCAAAGTTGTTGATGTGTCACGCTTGAAATGTAACATTGCAAAAATGCCGTTTACTGTTTGGTCCTAAATCAGGCAGTCTAAACAAGTTTTTACTTAGATAAGCAATGGCAAAAGCCGTTAGGTGTCTGCAATTACCATCATGTAAATTACCCGGAATTTAGACCTCCCCCCCCCCCCCCCCCCCCTTGTGGTCTGACCTCTGGTAAGCGACCACCTCCCGTAAACGACCACATATCCTTGACATAATGGGTGGTCGCTTACGGGAGGTTCGACTGTAGTATGTACAGGAGATAACAAGGGGAAATCTGACCTGAAGTAAATTGTTGTTTAATCGAACATATCGCTTGAGTGCTGGTCGGCTGGTAAAATAACCAGTCCAGTAACAGTGTGGACAGTCAGCATAAGGAAAGAAGTCATCTGTCTTCAGCTCCCAGGTCTGGCTGGCATTATGAAGTGCATCTAAGTAAATGGTTGGCGTAGAGTAGAATGCATGCACACGTCCATCCTGTAAAAACAAAATTATGATAGACGCATTTAGACTAAAATTTGGCACTACTGCCATTACCTAGAGAAGTGCCCTGTTGAAATAAACTGGTGTCAATTGCCCATTCTATAGTCCAAATCACTTAATCAGGAATCTGAGTCCATCACAAGACAGATCACACTAACATTAGTCAGTTTACCAAGTTTGAGGTTCTGCAATGTAGAAGGCTTTCAAAAATTAAAGACTTTGATGGATTTAGGGGATGCCAACTCAGAATAAGAGCAACAATGTATAAACTAGGGCCCCATCCCTTTATGAACTTTGGAATGGTTAATTTGACAAGCAGAGGTTGAAAAGCAAAGAGGATGATTGCAACTGACCAAAATATTTCAAGTAACATATCAAACATGAGACACAGTGTTTCCTCACATACAGTATCAAACACCGAGAAGAGAGTTGAAAATACCACGAGTAGTGGAGTATTTTTGACGAACTTTGAGGTTTTTGATATTGTGATGAAACACTGTGATGAGTGTTTGATATAACTTCTCAAACAAACTGATTTTGAAGGAGAAATTAAGGATGCAAAAACGAAGAGTTCTTCATCAGATATCCAAACACGTCATGGTGAATGATCTCCTTTGTCTTTGGCTTTTGGATGAGTTTAAGAATTCTCCTTCACTTTTCACTTTTGAAGCATTAAAACACTATTGAACAAGAGAAATAAATAGTAACCTGTTAGCCCAATGCATTTAACAAATCGAAGGCAGTTTTCTACAGTCTATACTCTTATAGACCATAAAATGACATAAAAAAAAATGTTCAAAACTCAAGTGGAACCACAAGCCGCAGGCGAGTGGTTTCACTGCCAAGTTTTGGACATTTTATGGCGTCATTTTAAGGTCTATAAGAGTATAGATCATAGAAAACTGCTGTCGATTTGTTTTTTACAATAACATGGAAAAAGTACGAGAAGAATTGGCTATTTTTTCCGTTGAGAAAGCGCGCGCATTACATCTGACGTCATTTTAATTGTCTGTACTCTTAGACAATAGCTACGAGCCAATCAGCGCGCGGGAATTTGGACAGTTATTGCAAAAAGTGGTATGCAGGCTTACATAGTTATTGGAAGTTACAAGTGGAATGTTATGTCCATACAAGGGAAATGTACAAAGTGTTCAGCGAAAATTTGAATGGTCTGCTTTTGTCTCAATCAGTTTAATATACTAGTAATACCATCCTATGACACTTTTGGGTGATTTTCTAAAAAATCACAGAAATTATCAAAACTAAGCTTTCTGAAGGAGAAACATTATTTTTTTTGTAAAGAGATACATGAACATGTGAATACAAAGTTTTTTTAAACTATTTATGCATCTTCATAATCTATGCTGTTATTGATCGCTGAAGCAGAATGCTGTTCACCAGGTCAATGGAGCTGTCTCAGTATGAAATACGAGCATGCGGCTTCTCTAAATTAAAAATTTGGTTTTTATCCACTCAAAGGCAAATATAGATGATGTTTTTAGACCTGAAAACTTGGTTTAACTGTTACATGGTCATTTCTGACAGGTCACAACCAGTGACAATATGTTGTTACACCTTCCCCTTGATCACATATCTCTCCCTTTCCCACCCACTCAATCTCGTTTAGAAACTTCAACACGTTGCAAAAGATGAAGCATTCCTTAAAACGTCCAACGAACGAATGAATTATGATACTCATTGTAGGTATGTTTAGAATTCACTGAAATTCTAGAAGCCAATAATTCTTGTCTATTGACCAAATGAATTCATTTTAAATTACAGAGCAACCTGCTCCCACTTAAAGGCATAATGCCTGGTTGAAAACATCACCCAGACAATGCAAGTTAAGCCAGAAAATCTCACTTTGGTTGAGTGATAATACCTGATTAAGTACAACCAAATTAACACAGAACATCTCACTTTAGTTTAGTAAGAATAATCGGTACTTGCTACACTATTCACAGCACTCGAGAATAAAGTGTGAAATCTAGAACTTCGTGAAAATGCTGAGGGTACACAAGATATGATTATTATTCATGCAAATGGTGAATGTGTCATAAGAGGTCACAACAAATAGCATGATACATTCTCACTCCACTTGTTCTCAGATCATTGCCAAGGAGGAAGCTGGAATGGCCCACGCAACCACACACTCACTGAAAATTTTTGGGGTCCATCATATCTAGGTTCCTGTTCTTCTGAAAGCGCCCAATCAACTCTCCCATACCTGAATAAACACAATGGGGGGGGGGGGGGGGGAGGATGGGGAGAGTGTTATGTAATGGAATACTTTTGACTGGGTGGAATTGAATATGCTTCCACCTGGTAGTACCTGAAATTACGTGCAAATCGCGCCAAAGCATCTCCCTTTCGTTAAGTGGGTACACCTTATACTTACTTCATTCACATATTTAATCAGCTTGTCCAAATTCTTGTACCACAAATTAGCATTTTCGTACATGAAATCTGAACCCATGGTCAACATGACATTGTTGGTTTTGTACTGCGAGGCCTGCTTGCATGTTACTTCCACAAATCTGTCCACTGTTTCCTTGACATTGGGATCATACATCCTCGGGTCATCTTGTATGGGAGCGTCTATACAAAACTGATCGTAGCAGAATCCACGAGGAGGGTTATATCCATTGTAAAGTACGCCAGTAAAAATGTCCGAATCTGGTCCAAGACTTCTGCTTCCTCTCCAAACTAATTCCATCCTCTGCTGCTCAAGGCGAAGCTCCTTGTCAGCGTAATCGATACGGCCGAAGAAAAACCCATCAAATGACATTTGAGAAAAGATGGAGGCTTGTTCATTGGAATGCCCAAACGGATCAATATGCCAGGCTATTCGTGGTCTAGCATCGGAACCGAATGTTTCCTCCACAAAGTTCAGTCCGTAAGTCATCTGATCAATAATTGCGTTGTAATGTGTGGCGGCTTCATCGTTCATACACCAACCCGCGTTTATAAACTCCAATCTTTTCTCGGCAACGAGTGTCTTCACCTTCGCTTGCGTAGCCTCGCTTTGTTCGTTCCACCATCGCTCGAAGAACGCGATTTCCACATAAATGAAGCGCTTTAAAGGATCTGCAACTAACTGGGGGATGACAGAATCTAAAATATACTGGACACCAGCATGTTGGATGGAATTATTAGCCCCATAATAATATTCATCCACTGTTTTCAACCAGCCCACGTCGTCATGTGTGTGCGGAACAAGGTGGACCTGCAGTTTATCATCGTTCTTCACTGATCCGTCAAACTTACAATCAAAGGCGGAAACTAAACCAAAAATCGTCACAAAAAAGACCACAGCTAACATTTTCTACAGTTAAAGTAAAACGAATCCGTGTTCGGTGAACTCATTTACATCTCTGAGAAAGTCATACTTGAATCACGAGATCACGGAGGTATTTTTGTAAATCCCAAATGAAAGAGCCTGGCACTACTAGTTTCCAGTTCTTTTTCCGACACATGCAGCAGTCCAAATAACTGAATACACAAAAAGAAATAAACAAAAGCTTATAAAGAGGAAGATGGCGGGGACACCGGTTGGGGAACTGTGGGAAATAAGGTTGACGGGCTCATAACTTTCCCTTTTTTTCACCGTTTAACAATAACAACATACACTTCAGTTTGCGCGCCCCTTGCCATTCAGTAAGCCCAGACGTGATTATGTGCAAGGCCTTGTCAGCCTTGTGACATGCAGGAGTTGATACATCTCAGCTTTCTGTGTCCTGTCAGGGACTGTAGGTAAAAACAAGAGTCAACAGAGTTTGCACTAGTAGCGTTCTACTGAACATCATGTTCTGGAAATACGTTCACTATCGGGGAAAACGGTTTTGTTATTTGAGTGCAGAATAGTCATTATGTGATGATCCAGGGCGCATAAGAATCTGTGACGGGCATTTCTTGCTCGACCTGGTAACCATGGATGCTTTCAGTAAGAGCCGGTCTTTGAAATCTCAGTTGAAGTGTGACGTAGGCGGGGAGCCGCGGAAGAGTTGAATTTTTTCTGGTAAATGACGGTGGATCTTCATAGCCCGTCCTTTTCACTAGGTGTTAAATGAACTTTTCGTATGCATCAGCAGAAGCTTAGAGCCTGACCATAATCGGTTTATTTTAACTTTATCATCTGTTTCGTCTGCTCTCTTAAAGGTACGATTTGTAGATCAATCATTCCTTGATCTTTGGTTAGTGACTGAAATGCCAGGCCACTGTGTCAGTAAGCACAGGGAACTTTCGCCTCAACTTTCAAATTTTTGCCATTTTTATGAGGGGCATTGCGCTGAAACTAAACCTGCGATTTTGTATTTGTTGCGTTGACATACTTTCTTCCGAACAACTGAAGCAAATTCCTTTTTCAGTCACAACACCACGTCCTCCCAGAAGTTTCCAAAGAACAAATTGCAGAAAGACGAGAAAATTTAGATGTTGCCTATAATTCTGGCTGATATGAACCATGAAACAATTTGAATGGATCTCATCCTCCTTTCCTTTTTCAACGTTGCTTTCTCCGACAACAACAACAACAACAAATTTTATTTTAATACCACACTGGAATATAGAGGAAATAAATGAGTAAACTATACTTATGCAAGGGAAAATGCCACCTAGAAAATAACTAATAAGCTAGACGTCTAGCTAGGAGGCATAAGAATAATTACATCAGTGTATGTATAAATGTCAAAAGTAGTCGTAACAGGGAGGAACAAGACAGTACAAAAAATAAAAATAAAACACACACAAAAGACTTTTAAGTAAAATTGTGAGGAAAAAAAGGAGGAAATGTTGAAAGATTGTTTTCTCCACAAAACATGTTCCATTCTAATAACGGTTACGATAAAACAACATTGAGTCAGCATTGAGTGAGAAGAGGGGTGTTTAAAATAATATTTGACCCAGATTGTAGGTATATTAACAGTATGATGGATAAATTTAGCACTCACTTTGTTAACATATTCGATGAGCTTATCCAGATTTTTATACCAAGTGTTGGCATTCTGGTATTGGAAATCTCCACCCATGGTCATCAGGATATGGTTTGTCTTGTAGTGTGCGGCTTGATCGAATGCTGCTTGCACAAATCTGTCCACTCTATCCTCGACATTGTAATCAAACAGGTTCCGGTCATCTTGTATAGGGGGGTCCGTACACGACTGATCATAACAAAACCCGCGGGGAGGGAAATATTTGTTGTAAAGTACTCCTACAAAAATGTCGGAATCTTGTCCCAGATTTCTGCTTCCTCTCCATACTAATTCCATGCTTTGTTGCTCAAGGCGAAGCTTTTTATCAGCGTAATCGATACGACCCAAGAAGAAAGCATCGAATGACATTTGAGAAAACATGGAGGCTTGTTCATTGGAATGCCCGAACGGATCAATATGCCAGGCTATTCGTGGCCTAGCATCGGGACCGAATGTTTCTTCCACAAAGTTCAAACCGTAAGTCATCTGATCAATAATCGCGTTGTAATGTGTGGCGGCTTCATCGTTCATGCACCAACCTGCGTTTATAAACTCCAATCTTTTGCCTCTAACAAGTTCCTTCACCTTCGCTTGTGTAGCGTTGCTTTGTTCGTTCCACCATCGCTCGAAGAACGCGATTTCCACGTAAATGAAGCGCTTTTTAGGATCTGCAACTAACTGGGGGATGACAGAATCTAAAATATACTGGACTCCAGCTCTAGCATTTGGGATGGAATTATTAGCGCCATAATAATATTCATCGACTGTTTTCAACCAGCCCACGTCGTCATGTGTGTGCGGAACAAGATGGACCTGCAGTTTATCTTCATCCAATCTCGACGAATCTCTATGTTCAAAACCAAAGCCAAGGCAAACCAAGGCTAACAACAAAAGGAAAGTGGACATTATCGGGCAGTATTATCGAGGCTGCATTCCTTGTGTTACTTTCAGTTATAGTAAGCACACAGTCATGCTTTGGTCACGAGATAAAACTGTCATATCACAGCAATTTTTTTCTATGAATCGAATTTCAAATCACAGTGTATTTCTCAAAATCTTCCTTTTTTCTTTCTTTCTTTCTTTCTTTCTTTCTTTCTTTCTTTCTTTCTTATAATAATAATAATAAAAATGATCGTTTATTCAACCTTTTTGCAGTATAAACTGAATTACAAGGCGGGTCATTAATTACGTACAAATATATCGGACACATAAATATAACTGTTAATGTTAATACATATCACATTTCGCTATTTTAAACAAGATTCTGGTATTTTATGGTGCAAAAATTTCCAAATCTGTTAGTTCTTGCGGAGGCAGCCACAAAAACAGATTCTCCTGTTCTAAGGGCATACGGTCTTGTGTTCGCAACTCTCGGCACTAAGCTTCGTAGCAGGTCGGAAGAGGGGTAACTTGGCTTGAGAAATGTTATACACGCATCCTCCCTCCTCTGGCACAGCAAGATTAAGCCTGACTTCTTAAGCGCGTCCTCATAGCACAGAGAAGGAAAGATAATTTTTAGCGCTCTCTTTTGTATTGACTCAATTTGATCACTTAAGTATTGCGTGAGGCCAGCCCAAGCGGGACTCGCATACTCGAAAACAGACCTGATGATACTACAATAGACAAGAACAAGTTGCCTATCAGTTAGTCCGCATTTCTTAAGGGCGCGTATTGCATACAGCCGATTGTGAAGTTATCGGACAGGTGAACCGCTAACAGCTTGTAACAGGAAACCTTTTCCATCAGAGAGCTTCCAACCAGTAGAGGGGCTGGGGGAAACGGGCAATACTGCAAAAAGCTAATGCACATTTCCTTGCATTTTTTACCGTTAAGAACCATTCCCCTAGAGGAAGCAAACGAGTAAATATCCGAAACAGTAAAATTCTTTTTTTCTTTCTTCCTTTCTTTCTTTCTTTCCTTCTTTTAAAACTCGACATGACAGAATATTTCGAAACAGATTGATACGGAAGCGTGATTTTTCAAGTTCAAGAAGAGCATTTTGATCTTTTTTCTCAATCGTGCAGTTAAAATCTTTCAGTCATCGACCGCCTTTTTCAAAGTTGCCTCGTTGCTATCCAGTCACGTGAACTCATTTCTAGGCTGCAATCGTTTAATTTTTTGTTTTAGTTTTGAATTACCGTGGCACATGCTGTCCAAACTTGATAACCGTCCTTCCTGGCTGTTACAGTTTTGATTAAAGTTCGATCTGCTCTAGACTTTACCGGCCCGCATTCGCATATTGAAAGCCGCGCCCACGCACACTAGGAGTAAAGATCAATTTCGAAAATGGTCGAAGCCTGTGAAGGCGAGTAAACTTCATTGGAAATCCATAAAAAATTAAAGAGGGAGGTCTGAAGACGGCCTGCAATTTGTTGAAAATTTTTTTTCGAATCAGAGCAAGGTATGAATTTCCCATCGTGACAAGAAAAAGACGTGTGGAGATCAATCTCTCCAGTTTCCTCGCGTTTATTTTTGCGTTTAAATCCCGCACTATCTTAAGGTGGCTGGCGCAATATGGCTCAGGTTTCCTGTGGCGTTTTCAGAGCTCCAGAGCCGATTTCCGAATTTCGGATGCGCGGGAAATGGGGCAAGAGCAAAACAAAGACATCTTTGTTTTGCTCTCGCCCCACTTCCCACGCAACCAAACTTCGGAGAACGCTGAAAACCCAACTGAAACACTTGCTACGCAGACTAATTACTTTTCAGCTCTTATACTTTGTCGGACATGTCGGATCATTACTATTATTCTTTATCAGTTGATAATACAAATGATAATAGTTTCAAACAAATGCCTAAACATTGGCGAACAAGTTATGCAGTGTTTAAAACACGAGCAGCAGTGTTTTATCGGGATTTAAAACCACTCGGCTGCGCCTCGTGGTTTTAAATCCCAATAAAACACGTGCTGTGAGTTTTTTGAACGGCTTCAAAAACATTCCTGGAAAAGCGTGTGTCAAGAGCGTTCACAACAATGATGCTTTTATGAACGTTGGAAATTAGCATTCGAGAAAAACATCAAACACCGCATACTAATAAGGAGGAGGTTTTATCGGGTTTTAAAAACACTGACGTGATGTTTTATCGACCATTTGATAGGTCAATGGGCTTATGAATTATTAATGAGTTTTGAAGTTGTTTTCTCGACATCAAATTGGGGGTGTTTGTTATCGAAGTGGTTATAACTAAAAAGCGAGCTCGGTTACCCTCATCTTTTATTATACATATAGAACTCCAATCAGCTTGTTTAGATACAACTTTTCACAAAGTTAAAACAATTCTGGGGAAGGGTTTCAGAGCCACCTTAAATTTTAAGGCAAGGCTTTTAACAATCTGGCACCTTCGTACAATCGTAATTTACTGATACCATGCACTCCATCTCGTCAGCTACGCTCAAAATTACAAGGGACCACCACCAGTTCCTACACCTGAAGAACTTGTCGGAATATTTTTCAAATGTGTTGACCAGCCACCTACACGAGGGTTCGACCCTTCTGTACATCAAAGGCCTCACAGGACTGCTAACGAGGTTGCTCAAAAAACAGGGCATACAAGTTACCAATAAACCTCTCTAAACAAACTCGAACAAGAATCCCCGGCTCCCAAATTTCGTCCTGTAAAAGTACATCAATGTAGCGTCGTCTACAAAATTCCCTGCACCACATGTTCGTGGAGCTACATTGGTGAAGCGAGAGGGTCGTTTAGCACCAGGAAAAAAGAACATGCTGGAAACATGAAAATATGCGCCAAAGGTACTAATTTTGCTAACCACGCTTGGTCCAAAAGCCACCAGATTGCCAAATGCCTCATTCATTGACAAGTCCAATTATCGCCACCTTAAGACCCTTGAGTCCTGGCATACTGCGAAAACTGTTGACGCTGACAATAACTCATGTCCACTCCCTAATCAATTCCTTATTCTTCTTAATAAATAATGTTTTTTACAGTTATCACTTCTATTGTACATTTTTTGTATTCATTAGTCCTCATTTCATATTCTCTTTATATTTTATCCGTTGAAGACAGCAGGATGGTTATCGACAGCATATACCTTTTCAATTTTTTAACCAGAGAACGTTTTAAACTTTTAACCATCTTTCTTACGAATAACTATTGTTGGGCCGTTTATTCTCATACGATTTACAGTGTAGTACAGACTGAAGTACAGTCTTTAGACAGTGCTTATTTTTAGCATGGGTAGTACGATCTAGCTGGCAAATGGAAGGCTTTTAAAATTCCTTTAAAAGATTGGACGTTTCTGATATCACGGCTAAAGCTGTTCCATAGTAAGGTCCAAAGTAGCGAAGCGAACCAGACGTAACTGGCAGCGCAATGAACCAATCAGAACTCGAAGGAAATACAAATAACTGGCGCCAAACGCGGGGAAGCACCTGCGAGCAAATCACGATTGGTCTTGCTTTTGCTTCTCATTGGTTGAGAAATTGGCGCGAGTTTTGCTGACACACTCGACTAAAGCGCGCGAGAGAAACCTCTGGTCTCCATAGTAATAAGTTCGTTAAAAAGAAGAAAGAACAGTACTTAATTAAACCTTATTTTTACGGTAACAAAATTATCTAATACACAGAAAATGAATTTTCTTTGAAACTTTGATCAACACGTGCGTGACTGAAATCAATTTGCTTCACTGACCGGTGTCTTGTGGCATGTCACGCCTCTTGAATCTATTTATAGAACAAGTTCTCATCCTTTTTGGCTACTTCTGACGGAAGCAGTTCATATTGTATCCTTCCTTTGCTGAAAACAAATGACACACCGCGGTCGCGTGCCAAGAGGAAATGCTAGAAGTAAGAAATAGAAAATATATTTTGTTTGAAAATATAGCTTTGGAGTCTTTTAAAAGACCTTTGTGTAAGCTAAAATGGTTTCCCTCGAGCCGTTTGTTTAAGTGAATTTCCCAGGTTTCTTTGACACATTAACCGATGTTAATTAAGTTTTCATGTTAAAAAAATACCGGAAGATTGAGGACTGAAATTTCCGTGTAAAAGTTAGCAGAATTTATAAAATAAAATTGGTCGTTAACAAAAAGGCATTTTCTCCTGTTGAGGTGAATGTACGTTTTTCTGCGGGGAAACACATCTTGGCTCCGGCACATGACAGAATCTAACACATACTGGACACCAGCATGTTGGATGGAATTATTAGCCCAATAATAATATTCATCCACTGTTTTCAACCAGCCCACGTCGTCATGTGTGTGCGGAACAAGGTGGACCTGTAGTTTATCCTCGTTCTTCACTGATCCGTCAAACTTACAATCGAAGGCGGAAACTAAACCAAAAATCGTCACAAAAAAGACCACAGCTAACATTTCCTACAGTTAAAGTAACACGAATCCGTGTTCGGTGAGCTCATTTACATCTCTGAGAAAGTCATACTTGAATCACAAGATCACGAGGTATTTTTTTATTTTTGTAAATTCCAAATGAAAGAGCCTGGCACTACTAGTTTCCAGTTCTTTTTCCGACACATGCAGCAGTCGAAAAACCTGAATACACAAAAAGAAATAAATAAAAGCTTATAAAGAGGAAGATGGCGGGGACACGGGTTGGGGAACTGTGGGAAATAAGGTTGACGGGCTCATAACTTTCCCTTTTTTTTTTCACTGTTTAACAATAACAACATACACTTCAGTTTGCGCGCCCCTTGTCATTCAGTAAGCTAGCCCAGACGTGATTATGTGCAAGGCCTTGTCAGCCTTGTGATATGCAGGAGTTGATACATCTCAGCTTTCTGTGTCCTGTCAGAAACTGTAACTTAAACCAAGAGTCAACAGAGTTTGCACTAGTAGCGTTCTACTGAACATCATGTTCTGCGGAAAATACGTTCACGATCGGGGAAAACGGTTTTGTTATTCTTGAGTGCAGAATAGTCATGTGATGATCCAGGGCGCATAAAAATCTATGACAGGCATTTCTTGCTCGACCTGGTAACCATGGATGCTGTCAGTAAGGGATGGAAGCTGGTCTTTGAAATCTCAGTCGAAGTGTGACGTAGGCGAGGAACCGGGGAGGAGTTGATTTTTTTCTGGTAATTGACGGTGGATCTTCATAGCCCGTCCTTTTCACTAGGTGTTGAATGAACTTTTCGTATGCATCAGCAGAAGCTTAGAGCCTGACCATAATCGGTTTATTTTAACTTTGTCATTTGTTCCGTCGGCTCTGTTAAAGGAACGATTTGTTGATCAATTACTCCTTGATCTTTGGCTAGTGGCTGAATTTCCAGGTCACTGTGTCAGTAAGCACAGGGAACTTTCGCCTCAACTTTCAAATTTTTGCGATTTTTATGAGGGGCATCGCTGAAACTAAACCTGCCAATTTGAAGTATTTGTGACGTTGATATACTTTCTTCCAAAAAACTATTGTGTGTCGTCTATAATGTATTTATGTTGTATTTTTTGGTTAATGACAAAATAAACGAATTTAATTTAATTTAATTGAAAAAAACTGAAGCAATTACTTCCTTTTTCAGTCACAACACCACGTCCTCCCCGAACTTTCCAAAGAACAAACTGCAGAAAGACGAGAAAATTTGATGTTGCCTATAATCCTGCACATAAACCTTGAAACAGTTTGAACGGATCTCATCCTCCTTCCCCTTTTCAACGTTGCTTTCTCCAACAACAAATTTTATTTTAACTACCACACTGAAATATAGAGGAAATAAATGAGTAAACTCTACTTATGTAGGGTATAATGCCACCTAGAAATTAACTAATAAGCTAGTCTAGCTAAGAGGCATAACAATAATTACGTTGTATGTATAAATGTCAAAAGTAGTCGTAACAGGGAGGCACAAGTACAAAAAATAAAACACACACAAAAGATTTTAAGTAAAATTGTGAGGAAAAAGGAGGACCTGTTAAAAGAATGTTGTCTCCACAAAACATGTTCCATTCCAACAACGGTTACGATAAAACAACATTGAGTCACCATTGAGTGGAGAGAGGGGTGTATAAAAAAAATATTTGATCCGGATTGTAGGTATACAGAGGTATATTAACAGTATGATGGATAAATTTAGCACTCACTTTGTTAACATATTCGATGAGCTTATCCAGATTTTTATACCAAGTGTTGGCATTCTCGTATTGGAAATCTTCACCCATGGTCATCAGCATATGGTTTGTCTTGTAATGTGCGGCTTGATCGAATGCTGCTTGCACAAATCTGTCCACTCTTTCTTCGACATTGTAATCAAACAGGTTCCGGTCATCTTGTATAGGGGGGTCCGTACACGACTGATCATAACAAAACCCGAGGGGAGGGGCATAGTTATTGTAAAGTACTCCCGCAAAAATGTCGGAATCTTGTCCCAGATTTCTGCTTCCTCTCCATACTAATTCCATCCTTTGCTGCTCAAGGCGAAGCTTTTTATCAGCGTAATCGATACGACCCAAGAAGAAGCCATCGAATGACATTTGAGAAAACATGGAGGCTTGTTCATTGGAGTGTCCAAATGGATCAATATGCCAAGCTATTCGTGGCCTAGCATCGGGACCGAATGTTTCTTCCACAAAGTTCAAACCGTAAGTCATCTGATCAATAATCGCGTTGTAATGTGTGGCGGCTTCATCGTTCATACACCAACCTGCGTTTATAAACTCCAATCTTTTCTCGCTAACAAGTTCCTTCACCTTCGCTTGCGTAGGTTCGCTTTGTTCGTTCCACCATCGCTCGAAGAACGCGATTTCCACGTAAATAAAGCGCTTTTTGGGATCTGCAACTAACTGGGGGATGACAGAATCTAAAATGTACTGGACTCCAGCATGCTGGATGGAATTATTAGCTCCATAATAATATTCATCCACTGTTTTCAACCAGCCCACGTCGTCATGTGTGTGCGGAACAAGGTGGACCTGCAGTTTATCTTCATCCAATCTCGACGAATCTCTGTGTTCAAAACCAAAGCCAAGGCAAACCAAGGCTAACAACAAGAGGAAAGTAGACATTATGGCAGTATTATCGAGGCTGCATTCCTTGTGTTACTGCTATGGTAAGCACACGGTCTAGCTTTGGTCACGAGATAAAACTGTCATGTCATGGCAATTTTTTCTACGAACCGCATCACGAAGTCACGCAGTCCATCACAAGCAAAAGGCTTAACTGCATCACGCAGTCACATTAATTGCTTGCGATGAGCTGCGTGACTGCGTGATGCGGTTCGTAATGCACTTATTATTGGCTTTCCCGGGGGTTGACCCCCGGGACACCCCCGGGAAACCCTCGGGAACATGCGGGGAATTGTACATTTTTGACAATATTTTGGGCCCGTGGGGTGGAGACATTGTTTAGTTTTGGAAACAAACGCTTCAGACCCCAGGGATGCACCCCCGGGATTTGGTCATCATTGGTCAGCGGTACATGGCATGTTAAAATGGGGTTGACAGAGCTGCGCGATTCCCACTGTGTGTCCGTTGTGTTGATCATGAAAGCCTTTTCAGTTTTGCTTTTACAAGTATGTCTTTCAGCGATTTTCCTTTTGTATAAGAGATTCTTCCTTAGATCAAAATGTGATGCGACTGCTCTGCGTCCTCTGCTTCATGGTGTTTGTCTTGATCATGAGGGGGAATTCTCAAATATACTGAATGGAGGGTTTCTTACTGATCATTCTGAGCCATAAGGATTAGTTTTTGATATGCCATTGTGTATGCTAGCTCTGTGGCATTTGTTAAGGCTTATCGGCTTGGATTGACTGCAAGATTGCAGGTAGCACTAAATAAATGTTATCTGTGAAGATACAGGATCAGTAGCCTGCGTAGCAGTTTTTTCCGTTTCGTTCAAGCCAAGCGGGGTAAGCGCGCGAGGGCATACTACTTTTTTGCTCCTTTTCCCCCAATGCCCTCGCGCGCTTACCCCGCTTGGCTTGAAGGAAACGGAAACGACTGCTACGCAGGCTACAGGATCAGTGGATTTCTTAACTCGTGAATTCATGCTTATGCTATTGGTTCATATCTCTATTGTATCTCTATTGTATCTCGCTCGAAGGAAACGGAAACGACTGCTACGCAGGCTGCAGGATCAGTGGATTTCTTAACTCGTGAATTTATGCTTATGCTATTGGTTCATATCTCTATTGTATCTCGCTGCGGGAAGATTGCTAGCCTCCCACGCAAACGTCCTTAGGGGTTCAATTCGTCACGCGTTTCCTTCACCGCGAACGGAAGGAAACGCGTGGGGAAGGAAACGCGTGACGAACCCCTAAGGACGTCTGCGTGGGAGGCTAGAAGATTGCAGGAATTTTTTTAATCACGGATATGAGTGTCTAACAGATCCTCGTCTTTACAAAGCTCGCTTCGGAGAGCTATAATGCTATAGCTTGTTGCGCTGTCTTTTAGTTCTCTGAGTTGCTTTTTATCTGAAAAACAGCTATTGTGTTCTTAGAGCTGACATGTACCTCCATTATTTTGTGGCTTAGCTTGCATCTGCAGCAGATATTTAAAGCTAAGACATGTCTTGTGAGTCTCTAGGATGCTAGCGAAAAATGAAGGTATTCGGGCTCCTAAGCCCCTGGAGAGGGGGATTTGGCGTGACTCTTATGCCCAATTCCCCGGGGATTTAGAAGGTTTTTGTTTGATCGTTAAAACAAATCCTCGGGAAAGCCAATGATAAGTGCATTAAGTCCAACCCACAAATGACCCTTGCTCGCCAACGAGTCCTCAGTAGCTCAGTAAAAACCAGTGATAAACTGCGTTTGCAAGGACCACCGTGACAAAATAAAAGTACCGGATCCTGTAGTGAAGGATCTAATCAGCAAAAAAAATTGTAAAGCAAATAATCTAAAAAAAGAGCAAGGCTGATTTCACGGTCAGGGGAGTATATTTTCCAATATTTCGAAAGGCACGGCCTTTCTTCTTCAGGGTTTGTTTGAGACTGACCCTGTGGCAAGATACGTTACAATTTTTAACAGTTACAATAGATACCTAAAAAAAAAGACTAAAGTTACATAAACAAAAACGTTTTTCGAAATATTGGAAAATATACTTCCCTGACCGTGAAATCAGCCTTGCTCTTTTTTTAGATTATTTGCCTCAGTGGCTCAAAGGTTAGAGCATCCGATCTAGAACACGGAGGGTCGTGGGTTCAAATCCCATCTGGGGCTCAGATTTTTTCTGTGTCCTCTTATGGTCGATTCTTTACATCTCCCTTTATTGCCGGCTTTCAGTGTCACGCCATTGCCGTGTGCGTGAAAAAAATATTGCAACCATTCCATGAATGAAGTCAAGAAATTGACATGTTATAGATGATATGTAAATAAGAAACCTGTCCAAGTGTCAGGTCTGTGCGGTATTCCATACTTGAATTATTTGACAAAATGTTTCACACAATTTTTTTAGAGCTCAGTATGGAGACGCCATGTTGGTGTTCCTCTGAGGAACACGAACATGGCGGCCGGAAATAGGAAAAAAGATCTGGGGTTCACTTTTGCCAGAAAAGAGGTTTGTTTTCCCTTGTGAATTTCCGAATGTTAAGATAAATATTTCTCCTCAAACTTAAATTGTTTAGAATGCTGAAAATCACTCGAAGAGGCATTTTTTTAAAAGATACGGAACAGCCCTGTCACGGCCGTCCTCTTGATGTCACGCACGATGAAAACTCGGAAATTGAAACTCTTCTATTTTCAAAAGGAAGTACGACATCGAGCTAAGAAATTGTGAAAAGACATATTTTTAGGTAATCTTTCCCTGGATGAAGGGAAAAATTTTGTAGGCCTCCCGGTTTTGAATTCTAGAATTTGGTGACGTCATGTGAAAACCGAGAATTTCCTTTATAATACTAACATCATGCAGTGGCAAAGGTTGATTATTATTATTATTATTATTATTATTATTATTATTATTATTATTATTATTATTATTATTATTATTATTATTATTATTATTATTATTATAATTATGTCTATTTTATTGAATAACTTTTCAGTTTACAATTTGTTCTAAAACCTTCTGTGGACAGTGTCTAGGCAACAGTTCCTGGATTGGGAAAAAAATGTGTGTTTCATTGTCTTAATCTGTAGGATTTTTTGGTGATGTCGCAGTTCTGTGATATAATCCACTTCTGACAGTTTGTTAGTACTTTAGTGATATCTTTCTTGTGGGCTAGATCAGAGAGTTCTTTCTTTAGGGTGATGTTGAAATCTCCCAGAAGGTTAAACACCGCATTGGTTTGCTTGATCTCGTACTCAGGATAGAGTTTTCGGAGACCCAGTCTTAGATTTAGGTACTTTTCGACCTGATTGATCACAACGTTTCAGTTGATACAGAAATTCCTTCGACTAGATATCCCCCGCTGTATTGTGAACTGGGTAGCTGACTTTTTGACCAACAGACAACAGCGCGTTAAACTCTCTAAACAATGTTTCTCAGAATGGGGTCAAGTTCCAGCAGGTGTACCTCAGGGGACTAAGCTTGGGCCATGGCTCTTCTTACTCATGATTAACGACCTCAGCATTCCTGACTTTCTCACTTGGAAATACGTTGACGACACCACTGTTGCGGAAATAGTTCCACGCGGCGCATCTAGTGAGATCCAAAAAGCGGCCGATAAAATAGTGGATTGGTCCAAGGATCAACGTATGCATCTTAATGAGGACAAATGCAAGGAAATAAGAATTCACTTTAAAAAGAACAAACACAGCCTCGATCCAGTTTCTATTGATGGCAAAGATCTGTCCGTGGTTGAGAACGCAAAGATCCTCGGCGTCAACATCTCCAACGATCTTAAGTGGAATGACCACGTAGAGCAAGCTATTAAAAAGGCCAACAAGAGACTGTATCTCCTGGTCCAACTGAGAAGGGCTGGTGTTGGGGCCAAAAGTCTAATAAAATTTTACTGCACGGTTATACGACCTGTTCTGGAGTATGGCGCCCAAGTGTTCCATCACAACCTTCAAGATTACCTCTGTGAAGACCTTGAGAGGGTTCAGACTAACGGGCTTTGTCCATAATTGCGCCTGATCTCCCATACCAGCTCTGGCTAGATTGTTTTGAATTGGAGAGCTTAAGAGTCCGACGTGAAAGGCTGTGTTGCAAACTAATCAATGAGATATTTGATGAACAACACAATCTCCACAGCCTTCTGCCCACAAGACATCATTCATCATACAATCTCAGGCGACAAAGAACTTTTAGCCTGCCAGGTTTTAAAACTGAACGTTATTATTATTATTATTATTATTATTATTATTATTATTATTATTATTATTATTATTATTATTATTATTATTATTATTATTATTATTATTATTATTATTATTATCAGTTTTCGCTTACCTGTGTGTGCGCAAATTTTTATTGATATGAATAACTATTTATTGTCATACAATTTACAGTGTAGTGCAGACTGAAGTACAGTGTTTATTTTTAGCATGGGTAATAAGATCTAGCTGGCAAATGGAAGGCTTTAATTCCGTTAAAAGATTGAACGTTTCTGATGTCACGGCTAAAGCTGTTCCATAGTAAGGTGCAAAGTAGCGAAGTGAACCGAACGTAACTGGCAGCGCAATGAACCAATCAGAACTCGAAGGAAATACAAATAACTGGCGCCAAACGCGGGGAAGCACCTGCGAGCAAATCACGATTGGTTTTGCTTTTGCTTCTCATTGGTTGAGAAATTGGCGCGAGTTTTGCTGTCCCACTCGACTAAAGCGCGCGAGAGAAACCTCTGGTCTGGTGGTAAAAAGATGAAAGAACAGTGCTTTATTAAACCTTATTTTTACGGTAACAAAATTTCAAATTCACAGAAAATGAAATTTCTTTGCAAATTTGATCAACATGTGCGTGACTGAAATCAAATTGCTTCAGTGACCGGTCAGTCTTGAGGCATCTCACGCCTCTTGAATCTATTTATAGAACAAGTTCTAATGCTTTTTGGCCTCTTCTGACGGAAGCAGTTGATATTATATCCTTTCTTTGTTGAAAACAAGTGACACACCGGAGTCGCGTGCCAACGAGGAAATGTTAGAAGTAAGAAATAGAAATACATTTTGTTTGAAAATATAGCTTTGGAGGCTTTTAAAAGACCTTTGTGTAAGCTAACATGGTTTCCCTCGGGCCGTCTGTTTAAGTGAATTTCTCAGGTTTCTTTGACACGTTAACCGATGTTAATAAATTTTAATGTTACAAAAATACCGGACGATTGAGGACTGAAATTTCCGTGTAAAAGTCAGCAAAATTTATAAACTAAAATTAGTCGTTAACAAAAAGGCATTTTCTCCTGTTGAAGTGACTGTACGTTTTTCTGAGGGGAAACACATCTTGGTTCCGGCACAGGAAATGTAAAAGGATTGTTCCTGGTTTCCTTTTGTTGCTAAGCACTTCCGACACATGCCTAATATTGCATTTGTATTCAGTTCCTTAAATATTCTGTTGCCATGCAGTATGAGATAGCACCGCTCATACAGGAACAAGAACTGAATTAAAAAAACAAAACCGCTTACTCCTAGATATTCAATTTGCCTTGTGGTGTTTGCCTTTTACGATCCGGATGCCTATCATATGCCCTTTCTTTGGTTACTTCATCATTCAGCTTCTTTCAAATTTTTGTTTACAAATTAAAGTTCATTAAAGTTTAATTCATCTAACGACAGTCACTTGAAAAAATGTGTTTGCAAATGGAATCGCTACTGAAATAATAATGAGAAAAAGAAGGTGTTTTTTCCGGAAGTAAAAAACCGATCAAACTAGTCACTGTTATTCTTTTAATAAAACGTAATGGGCTATATATAGGTCAAATTCATTTCTTCCTATGCGTGAGATAAATTAGCATTACAATTAAATGTCAAAACATGAAGAACAATTAATGGTCACGCGCTTTTACCAATAGGAACAGGACGAATTTTAACGGAACTAAAAATTTTTCAGCAAACCGAGACTTCCTTTAAACTATTAATGAATTTTCTTGTTTCCAAATCGCTCTCAAGTTTTCTCAAAATCGTTCTTAGTTGTTGAAAATCAAACCGTGTTTCGATCGCGTTTGTTACAATGCCCAAACCACTTTATTACGTAGAGTTAAATAGTGTTTTTTCATGCTCGAATAAGCCGTTTCCGTTAATGAATATTTTTCACGATCCAGTGGGCACAGTATAAACATGTTTTTAACGCGTGTTTTAAGTTCTCAATTTATTCAATTCTAGCAAAGCCGATCATTAAAAAGAGCCAACTCCCACGGCATCAGAACAACCGCATATTTCAGAAGTGAGAACATCCACGTAAAATGGTTAACTATTCTGGGCCACAAGGTTGGGTAAGAAACAAGCTGGTTATAAAAGGGAACAGCTCTGCAGTGTTGATGGCAAAGCAAATAACCAGCACAAAAGAAAAACATCTCTTGAATCACAGAACTTCTGCTACAACTATCAGTCAAGATGAAGTTACAACTGGTAAGTTAGTTGTTATTTATTTATTGTAGATTTTCAAGCTGTTGTTGCTACAATCTGATTATTGGCAATTGAAAGTTGAGCTGGGAATCCGCAGTTACATTCTGTGAACTTACTAAGCTATTTTCACGTGTTTAAAGCAGCAATTTATAATTCGGTAGGTGCATAGTTGCAGTAAACTGAGCTGGTGTTCAAACTCGTGCATTTTTTTGTGAAGGAAAATAAGAGAGTTTGCTCTCTGCTGCATCAAATAATTTGTCCGAGTGGAAGAATTGAATTGAGGGATAGGTTCCACAACTAAATATCAATCTGACTATCTGATTTTCTCTCTGCAGAGCTTACTTTTCCCAGTTCTTTTGACTTTGGGCGTTTGTCACTCAGCTGTACTCAAGGAGAATTCCCAGAATTCACTTGCGTCAACCGATCCTATTGTGGTCTGGAGACTCAAAAATCTGTTCTCAAATCGCCAGCGACGCTCTCATTTCACAGTAAACTCGCAGATAAGCAGCATCGCGTCAAAAAAGCCGTCCTTTGAAATTGATGTACGTCTTTTCGGCAAGACGCAGATGTTTCTTCAGATCGCTGCTGACGGCACAGTCAACGGAACCTCGGACTGCACAAGTGCATACGGTAAGAGACATTTTCAACCATGCACTTCTTTCAGCATAACCTAGTGGCCAGAGAAATCAGAAAAACTATCTGATCCGTAAAGTTGGCTTGCAGTCCAATTAAGAAATAGACTAATCAAGAAAATTAAGATGCCTTGCAAAGTTGCCCTAGTCTGGGCCAGCGCGCGTTTTTCACTCATCAGTTGCCTAAAAGTTTTTAACAAAATCGACAAGAAAATTGATCTCTCTAGTATAATTAGCCAGCGCGGACAAGAGATCATGACCGGGGAATTTTTCGGAAGACAACCCGGGTCCAGCCAGTGAGAATTGATCCTCCTCTGGCCATGTGATTTACTCGAGATCAACACAGGGAAATTCTCGGATCTAGTTTTTCCTTTTAGCTGTTTCAATATTTCAGGAAGTTAATGTTAGTACTTATTCTTGTTTTAATTCTATGGGCGAATCTCATTAGCCACCATTATCTAGTCATACACGAATCACGAGGAACGAGAAAAACTCGCGATCTTAATACAGCAGGGAAATCGGCTGCAAAAATAACCTTGAAATTGTGGAGGTTTGTTGTGCGACCACACGTAAGAATCAACACGACATTTTTGCCAAAATTCTGGAGTTTTCTGACTAGAGTTGGCGAATTTTACCTTGTCATGTGAGGTAACATGGTCATCAATTATTAACGCTCTTTAACTTCCTTCATATTTTAGCCAAACTGCGGTTGCAATCGATGGCGATTGGTCACCAACGTATAAAGGCGACAGAAACCGGCCGCTATGTAGCGATGGACAACAAAGGCAATCTGTATTCTACGGTAAGATGAATTCTCTTTGAAGCAATCTTGCCTTGTCCAAGTTCGACTGACAAGCCATGCATGTAGTGCGTTGTTCCAAATAATTGGAAACGTTTTAAGATATTAATTTAATAAGTGAATTAGAAAAATTAATCAGAGTCCGCCCTAAAAACGTTTTATCGTTTTTGTTTGACGAATTCGATTAAAACACTTCGAAACTGAAATGCCATCAAAATTAAGGGATTTTGCCTTTTTCGTGCACCATCCATCCAATTAGGGTAATTTTCGGCGTGTTTGGTGCACGTGTCCACAAGACCCTCGCGTTGCCCACATCGTGGCATAATTCGCCATCTCTAACGTTTTAACGGTCAAAAAGATCTGTCCAAATAAAGATCAGTTTGGAAGGTCAAAATCTTCCATTTATATATTCAGTGAGTCCGCTGGCATTGTAACAACAATAACTTAATGAATATCATTCTTTATTTTTCCAGACTTCTCCCAACGACGAAACCATCTTCAAGCAAACAATGCAGAGCGACTCGTTCCACACCTTTGCGTCAGCGAAATACTACAGAAGAACAATATACGATTCTTTTATATCAATTGGTCGAAATGGTAAGGCAAGGAGTGGAGCAGGGACCAACAGCAGCCAGAATAAAGTCAAGTTTTTAATTTTCACGGCGGACAGTTGTTAGCAAATGCCAGTACCCAATGACATAGGACTTAGTAGGTAGATTTTATGAAGGAATTTTAAATTATGCTTAGTCACCGTAAAACAAGCTGTACAACTGATAAAGTTGCTGAATAATTTTCAAGTATTTTTGGCGTGATTCAAGTGAGATAATTTCATCGGTTTTCTAAATTTCCCAGAAAGTGCTAGCGTCGACTGGCGTTCCCTTTCTCTCTGAAAAAACAAATCGAATTTTGATTAGCTAAGAAAAGGGAAAACCATTATGAAGATAGAAAAACGGTAAAAGCAATTGTGTCGCATTTGAAGGGAGCTTCCCGCCCTACGAATTTTATTAAGAATCTTCATTATTCCAGCCCCATGAAATGGGAGGCAAATTAGAGAGTTTTCCTTGGATTGCAAGGTGTGTGTGAATTACCGTAGTAGAGTAGATATATTTTTAAAAGCCAAGCGTCAAAAATTCTTGAATAATTTTGCGTGCCCCACTCTAATAAATTAAGTACAAAGTGTGTTTAAAATTGAGCCGGCTAAAAGGTTTTTAATTTATAACGTCTACTTTTCATAGTAAATGTTTATAATTAATTAAGCTGTTTCGAAAATGGCTTATGTCGTATGCTTTACACGTAAAGTACGATAAATTCCAGTTCCTTATATTTAAGGATAAATGTTATTGATATATATCAATATTTATTTTGGAATGAAAAGAAGAAGTTTATTTAATAGGAATACGGTTGAAATTAGACACTGTGTGTGAATAATTCAGCGCAACTAGTATCATATTTATTCATAATTTAAGCTTGAGTGCCTGAAATGAAATAAAAAAACAGTTGAAAAAGAAGAATAGTGTTAGATTGTTAGTACTGTAAACCAGGGTTCGGTTGCAAGCACCGATACAATTTTCTGGGGTGGGGTGGGGTGGAGAAAAGGGGGAGACATATCAAAAAAAATATGGCCTCGAAACGATTTGAAAAAAAAAAAGAACACACACACAGACGTTAAAAAGATTACCAGCCAAAAAAAACTATTAATTAAATGCGAAACAGTAGCCAACTTTTCTTTCCTATTTTCTCCGTTTGAGAAAGAACAAGCGAATTGTAGCGGACAAGCAGACGAGTAGCTGGGGAGAAGTGGGCCTGTTCGGATAGAGCCAACGTCCTCCTCCGTATGTAGTGGAAGATTTACCATTCACGAAATGTCGACAGAAACACGTGGTCTATTCTCGGTTCTCTCTCACCGGTTCTAACCGTTTCTGGTCATGTACACGTCATGTACGCGATCCTAAAAGTGTCCTACTACTCTTACCCACAAACGTTATTAAACACACATATACTTACAAGGTCCTTCTAATAGGTGATTAAAGAAGCAGAGACCGATACAACGTAGAATTACGTTTTAGAGGTTACTATAGTTGTACCTAAAGAAGGCTGGTTTGGCCAGCCGAAATATAGTAACCTCTAAAACCGTTGTGTCGATCTCTGTTTCTCTTATCATTTGTATTTGTTAAGCCGATCAGATCAACAATTGATCCAACATATACCAGCAGGATTATCGTTCACGGTTGTTGCTTAGACTTTACTTCTAATAGGCCATCTAACTGTGAACAAAATAATTTCATACTCTACTTAGTACTTAAATTCCTCATTCCCTTAATATGAAATCTTTCACAGGTTCAAATAGACAATGACAAAACGTAAGGGCATAATGCGAGTTGCGTGTAGAATTGTAAGGCTGGGTAACAATTCGATGTTTTACTGTATAGTATAACTGTACAGAATCGACGGTATTTGAAGAGGGCACGCAAAGCACGACTTCGGGTTTCAACTTTGTCAGTGCAACATTAATTTGTACAACATTGTTTGTGTATCTGCCATTATACAGTCTGAAAGTATTGCCAGTATCAGATCAGGGGCCCGTTTCTCGAAAGTCCCGGTAAATTACCGGGCCCGATAAGCAGATTTTTAAACCTTTTTTCGCCGATTACACAGTGATTACAGACATGGTACTTGGCCAATGTTTTCATAGAATTATAGGATTTTAAAATTTAGTATTCAAAGCTAACAAAAATTGACTTCTGTTAAGAAACATTTATCACCAAACACACTTATCGGGCCCGGTAAGTTACCGGGACTTTCGAGAAACGGGCCCCAGAACCCCTAACGAAATTGTATGAACCCCGGCATTGAGGCACGTTCATGGCACATAAATGTTATACATTGTTTTCTTGTGAATTGGCTTAATTTTTTTCGTGCCGGACTCTCCTACTCTTGACTCCGATGACTTGTCTCTTCATTGTGAACAGCTAAGCGTCCCCCATTAGCTGGCCTTTTCTCCCTTGCTTCATTGCCCGCACGAGGATACCGTGACGGTAGCAGACTGATCTAAACCAGCTGTGAACACCTAAGGAACTACACTTCTTTGCGCTTACCCGCCCTCAAAAATTCCGGTTTGCGGTTAAAAAAAAAGTCATTTGTATATTATTTCGGACGGTGATACTATATTAAGCGACCGCTATATTTGCAGGAAAAAAAATAAATAAAAAAAAACTATGTTTGCGCAATCGGATTGAGGGGAATTTTTATTTCATTCTATTTTGCAAACATTAATAACAAACTAAATTATTAATGACAATAACTATAAACAGGAAAAAGACCATTCATACATGGAATAAAGTGCTTTTCTTTGCTCCCAGATCCGACCAAGGTCGCCAACAGGGATTGTATATCATCGATTTCAGTTTTTTGAAGAGACCTTCTTCTGCATTTTACTACGTTTTATTATGCCACCCAGATTTCGAAGTAAATCTACAGTGAAATACCGATTTTTCCACCTCTTGGGGAAACTGAAGTTAGTTTGAAAAATCGGAAGTTCCGAAAATCGGGGGTAAAAATCTGACTGAAGTAAATCCAAGGGAGGCAACTTTTGGTTCGAAGAATCGGGGAGCCTTCGAGACATTAAATCGAGGGTTCGAATCAGATTCCACTGTAATTAGAGTTGATATAAAGTGATGCCGATTCTTCATTGCATTGCGCCATTGTTTTGATAAAAATCAAATTGGCTTCCGTTTTGAAAAGCTCTTTGGATATTCCGAAATTTCAGTCATGATGAAAAATGAAAAGAAAATTTGCATACATCTCAGACAAGTTAAAGTATCTCCCAGTGTAGTAAAGAAATTTACACGTAGCACTAAAAACTTGAAGAGCTATTCCAAGGTATCCTTTCAAAATTGCTAGTTGGACATGATGGAGAGGGGAAAATTTTGATAATAAAAATTGGCCTTTTTAAGCTGACTATGCAACGAAAATTTAGCGATAAATCAGACGAGCAGTTCGATTACTGTATTTATTTAACAATTCCAAAAATCTAATTAGAATTCTATGTTCCTTCAAAAACGAATGCAAAGGATGACTCGAAAACTTGGTATGTATTGCCACCTATCGTTGAATTCAAGATTGCCTTTTGGATGCGAAAACTTGGTGGTTTCAGTCAACTATACCTCTTCCCGGCCCCGTACTAAGTCAGAACAAACAGCGGGAAATTCATGGCGGGAATCAGATTTGAGCGACCGTTTTAAACTTCTGCAAATGTTTTTCTGTATAAAGTTAAAGTCCGAAAAGATTTCAGTTAAACCGAAATAAAATTTTTGATTTATACTGTGAACGTAAAACTGTACAACTGCTCTCTTTTAGCAATAATTAACATGCACAGCTACATAATAGACTGATCCTTAAATATAATTTTGTCTGTAAATTGTTTTGCTTGGTCACTTAAATTTTCAGTTTATAAAAATTTCAGAAATGAAATATTAGGGAAATTAAATGACATCGAATTTTCCGGTTTTTCACAAACATCGCATTTCGATTAAAAAAATTGTTTTATATACAAGCTACCGGTGCAATATGATGGAAGGAAAATTAATTGACTTTTGGATGCAACTGGAAAACAGATATACCGAATACCAATACTAATTTATTATTTCTCGAGCGTTTTATACTAAGGCTCTAAAACGCTGAACAGAAATATTAACTATAAAATGATTAAAAACTGTGTGTATGTAGAAACTTTTCGTTAGGTTTTCATAATTATTTACCAAAGGAATTTTGTCGTTAGCTGATCCTTTTGCAAATTCAACAACCCAGATGAGTATAGCCATTAGGCAAAGACTCGTTTTCCTCCCAAATTTAGCTGAAGCCATCAGAAATTAATTTGTTTTGGGGCAAATGTCAGGGACAATTTACTAGAAAAGTCGCCCTATTTACGACCGACCAATAGGAGCAGGGCAAGTTTGGGTTTTTGGCTTCAATTACAAAATGAAGGAAGTTTGCAAGTCAAAACATTACCAAGACACTTTGAAAAATAGCTCCAAACATCATGTTTTTATTTCGCCATCTGTTGATTTCTGTGGCTTCGAGGGTGGCGGTGCTAGTATAAAATGAGTTGTTATCGTCAAAACGTTGGGAAAATACTCCTAGTTATGTGATCGCTCCTGCATGGAGTGAAGGTCAGTGGTTGGGGGTAGTTTTATGAGCGGTAACATCGACATTTTGTTTGTGTGTTAAAGGATTGCCTGTCGTCAGCCTTGACTGGCAACCTTTTGATTACCGACAGCAGCTGATTTAACTGTGAACTGCGAAGGTGAGCCAAGATTGCTTTGAACTAGCATTTCTGAACAGTTTTGTAGTTTTTTTGCTTAGGAAAGTATGGATTGCCCCAGGGAATCTTTGTGATTCATCGGCCAGTGTGGATATTCAAAATGACTATAGTCTCTCGTCGATCGTGGTCTGCATTTTTTGTTGGCTATGAAGTAAAAAGCTACCTTAAAATGTCTGAAGAAAAAACGTTTTATTAGGAAAGCAGGGGATCTGGATAAATTGGACGAGTAATCTGACCATGTATAGATGCCAGGCTTTGTCAACATGTATTCCTCCGCTGGATTATATTTGCCAAAAATTAAAAATTTCGACTGTTTTCCGACCGGGGGAAAAAGTAGACGAGGCATCTTTAAATCAATAAATGTTAAGTAATGGTTCGCAAAAACACCCCCACTGATACAAAAGCCAATTTTGGAAAATTCCAATTTAGTTTTCGCATATCAATTAGGTTATGTTATCGATCATTTACTGAAAAACTCAATTCGTGTTTCTCCCTGTTTTCTTTTCACGAGAATCGAAAAATGGCACAGCAGTCAAAAATGTAATTTAAACCTGCTGCCTCCATTCAAGTTTGGAAAATACATATTATCTTAAAGAATATTCAGAGGATCTTCTTTGCGTTAATCTTATCTGATCTAATCTAACTTCTGAGATTCATACAGCTGTTTATATTCAGTGAAATTAATTCTTCTTGAGTTCACATATACCGCCGTATGTATACTGAAAACGCTTTCATTAACATGTTCGCGCTTTTTCGTTGTTTTAAAAAGGAACCTGAAACATACCTCGAGATAAAGTTTACTAGAGAATTCGGAGTCATACAATTGCGACAAAACTAGTTCTCGAAATATTAACTTAATAAGGTAACAAGAGGCAGATAAATCTTTGGCCACATCTTCAGTTTTCCACGCGAGACGCGGTTTGTCTGCAAGACGGAATCGAATAACGGTGACCGCTTTCACAAAATAATATTACCTTTCTAGCTTAATTCAAATTTCAAAGAGATATTGAAGCTTTTTTACTTTTTCAATAGAATTTTGGGTTCTTCGTAGCGCTGTTTTTCGCCAAAATAGATTTGTTGGTTTGGAAAAACCTGTAAAAAAAAGTAAAATACAAATGTTAGAAACGCTTTCCAAGTCTGTGAGAACTTTAGGACTTGAAGTGCTGAGTTATCACTTCAAAAGGAGTTTGAAGACGTTGTAGTTATTAAGGTGATTTGGATGCTAGAGCCATTTCAATGTGTCTTATATAAAGGAATAGGAAACACACCCAAAACGGGACCAGGTGTGAATTGGTATTTGGGTTTTACTCTTTCAAAACGTTAGTCGGATGATTGGAAATGAGACATTTTATCGGGATGGGCTAAGGTGCTCTTTAACAGAAACGAGCAGCGAAGTCAATTTTTCTTACATATCAAATGCAAGTCAATATGAAACACTATAACCTCAAGAACAAATTTTCGCCCCTTAATTCATTTGGATTGGTTTAGCGGCCAAGGTACATGAGCCATTCTACTATGCCCTGCAAATAAGGTAAAAGTGCGCGTCGAGAGAAAAGATAATTTCAGTAAATCAGCAAGATTTAGCGAGTTTTCCTGGTAATTTTTAAAAAAACAATTCAGATTCCACTCGTGCTTGTTGGATACGAGGTGACTCTATCTATCATCTTGCATACAACGCGTGCTCGTGGAATAACTGTTAAAATTTTGGACCCTGTACAATGTTCAGAAAGATAGTGAGGGCATGTATTGAAATGTTTGTAGCAAAGCTCTATCAAAATTCGAGTCGTGAGCGGAATTAATGATTGTAGTAGACGGCTTTGGCGCCATCTTTGATTATGACGTGATGTGGCAGTCTTCAAGTCGTAAGTGTTATCCGGTAAGACGAGACAGTGCCAGTATTAAATTTATATGTCACAGAGTGGGAAAACTTTTACGATTATGAGGCATCAAAACCACTCGCTTTTAAGAATTAATAATTTATGTAATATCCAGTCACGTATTGCTAAGTGGGAAGGCGTGTAAAAAAAGCGAGCTTTAATGGAATTTTCAATTTCACAAGCTCATTCATTATATTAGTTGTAAGTAAAATGAATTTTACTTTAATTTTACTTGTGAGCTTTAATTACTCGGCGGAAACAACGTCCAAAAATTGTCATCAACTGTCAGGTTTATTTTTCATTTGTTTAATTTTAGTAGGTTATTTGAGGGAAAATGTTGTCATGCGAGTCGAATTTCTTGAAAATAAAACTTGTTTTTTATGACGAGCTGAAATGAAAAACGTTATTGATTACAGATATTTGGATACTCGTAAAGTGTTTTTCAAGAGGCTTAAAAGGAAATGTAGTTAGAACTTTCCGCGAGACAAAAATTTTGAAATATCGATGAGAAATAGAAAGAAACTGAATACCATTTTCAGCTAACACAATGAGCACATTAAAAGTTGTGTGTGATTTTCTTATGATAATTACAGAGGTTCGAGAAACCAAAGCATCAAGCCAAAAAACAAGCTATTATTTTAACCACTCAACCAATTTTTAAATGCAGATTAATGGAAATTAAAGTCGAACCTCTCGACAGTTTTATTGTATTTCTTAAGTATCTGCGTCTCAACCGTATCTCCTTCTTACGTCATCACGTGTCGCAACAGTTTGGCGTCACGGGCTTTCCGCTTAAAACTTGGATTTATCCAAGATAAACTCAATTGATTCACAAAACTTTCATTCTTGGTTGTTTTAAAGGCGCTGCTCTTGGTAGAAAAGATACTCACCGCGGAAACCAGCGTATTTAAAGTACGGATGAACAAAATGGTCGACGTGGAAGTCGGGGCACGACGCGGTAAAACGTACGAATGGATGCTAACCAAGTCGGCTCTGTTACAAGCTAAAACCGTGCAGTGGGCCGCAACCAAGATAAATCTGAATATTTTCTCCTTAAGAGATGCTGCAGTGGAGGCGAGCACTGTGACAGACGTGAAGCTATTTGGTAAAAATCACTGGTTTCTTCGAATTCAAGAGGACGGCGATGTGAGTGGAACGCGAGAGCAAAGGAGCGACGAAGGTGAGCCGCAATAAAGTTAATGGATGTTTCTTCTCAGGGTGAAAAAAGATACAACTTTTACATACAAGTTAAATCCAAAAAATTATCAGTATTAATAATAATTCTCAATATGGATTGCCGACATATTCACCAGGCAGGCGATGATTACCTGTAATAAGAAGAAAAGTAAGCCTAAGAAATTTAATTTAACTCCACTCAACTTCAATGAAAAATTATTATTAATAAATTGAACTCTACGGGGCAAAACCTGCTCGATGAATCATTACAAAATGAAAATTTCTTATGCTATTGTATGAAAGGTAGGGCCTGCAAGAAAATGAAAACTTTTCAAAGATAAAAGTTTCATAGATCAAATGTAGGCAGTGATTTTGAGGAATAAAACTATTTTAAATACAGCATGCATGGAACAACTCTTTCGATTACTTCATACAAAAACAAAATTTCTTATAATAAATCACTCGCTTCCGTTGCATTTGAACATTAAAGTATTCGTTTAGCCAGCTCCTGCGTTTAGCTAACTTATGAGCGCAGGCATTGAAAAGAAATCAAATTTTCGGCGGAGGTCACGTATTGCATAAATGTTACGTGCGGTCAAGAGCGGATCTTACTTGCACACGAGACAATATTTTGTTTCTAAATGTAACGATAAAAGAAATTATTTTCATTTGTTTTAAGTAACAAAAAAACAACAACAATGACAACGAAATGATGATGCATCGGCAAATAATTTTTTTTAAAACTTTAGCGATAAACATGTCAACAATTTAACCCTACTTATTATTTAAAAGGCAAGCGTCAGGTTTTGATAAAGATTCCGAAACGACGAGTTAATGGTAGTCAAACGGGACGTTTGGACGAAACAAAAGTGTTTTGAGTTTGGAGACGATATTGCCTACTCAACTAGTGTGGTCACATCCCAGGCAATATTGATCGTTACTGAAAAATACGCTAGATTAACAATCTTGAACGAACTTTATTGAACACGTTTCGTCATGATTGGCGTTGGTGCACTGAAAGCCGGTTACTAACAAATCAAACTACATTTTTCCCCAAATATCAAACTTTTGACACCGTGTGGGATTGAAGGAAGGAGTAAACAGCGTTCGCATTTTCTGTATGAACTGCAAAAAAACCGCTAATAGCCTTCACTCAAAGGATTGTGGTGTTGTTTTAAATGCTGCACGTTGCACAAGGTGGTTCTTCGCTTTTGAGGCTGTGGATGTGTCCTTAAGTCTGAACATACATACTTGAAACTGTTGAAAAATATTACTTTCGTGTGAAACTGTTTGTTATGTTGTACAAGGCGATTCTAATAGCTGAGAACGTGGATTTGATTTCAAAGTCTGACTATTCAAATGCGACAATTCAAGCGAATATTACAATCAAAATTAGACCCCATTACTCAATTCGCCCTGTGGCATTTTTAATCACCATATGCCGATGGTTCTAACTGAGCTGAACGTGCAATTGTCTATCGAGCCTAAAGCGTGACCATTCAAATGAGATTTAATGACCTGTACTTTCTTGTTGTACTGTTAATTACTCTCTATCGATGGTTCTGGCTAATCCGAAAGCCTAACCCGATTCAAATGAATGCTATTGAGCAGAACTTTCCTGTGATGCCGTTTGGCTTTGAAAGCAGTGCAACAGTAATATTTGGGTTGCGGTATTTTCAAGTTTTCACGCCAGACGCATACACTCCCACAACAATTTCCTGAGAGTATATCCGGTAGCTAGCCACTTCCTCTGTATATAGGAGTGAACTGAGGGAATTTTCCTTACATCTATCAAACTGGACGGGAAGGAGTAAATGCATGACTAAAATAAGCAAGGCTGTCTCTTCCATCAAAATAATCGCGGAAAATTGACACAAATGGGACAAACTCTACGCGGAAACGGAACTGTTACATCAGGCGCTCAACTTGGCCAGTTCGTTCAACGTTTGGAAATTTTCTGCTCGGGCGAGGCAGGAAAACACTGGCTTAAAATTGTCCCTCGTTTAATTTTCCTCTCGGCGAGCTAGAAACAGATCACGAGCGCGCGCCTGAGGTCGGCAACCTCGAGGCGAGGCGACAGGACAAGAAATTGGTAAGGTAGCCTGGAACCGAATTCAGCATCAAACGGCTGTTGTCTTTATGGCATAGTTAGCTCAGTTAATAATGCTTTAATAATAACTCTTTAACATAGTACAGATTAGGGATTACAATGGGATGCCGAAGGCTGGGGGTTATATGGCACAGGTGGTCAAGAGAAGAAAAATAAAACACGAAATAGAAAATGACATTTACTTTCACTACGGCCTTTGTCTTATAATCATAGCATAACAGCGAAGGTTCATATAACGAAAATCGGCAATAGCTAACAATGTCATTCTAATTCCCTTTGTTGGAATGACTTCGCAACGACAAGTGCTTGAAGCAGTCACTGTAGATTACTTTGGTGTTGTGGCGAGAATACTGAGTTTGACTTGTTAATTTAAGTCATCTGCTGATAATTCGCAATCTGGCTAAGGTTCTAAGTTATGCAAACACTTACGAGGTTTTTACGCGGCAAGTGCATTCAACTTGATGAAACAAAACTCAAAAACATTATGCAATACTTGTATCTCTGGTTTACTGTGAGATCCTAGATAGTATTTCCATCGGCACTGCAGTCTCCAAAAAATAGTCTGGACGGTTTATATTCTTATCCGGCTCCTAAACAGGCAGTTCAGCTGAATGAAAAGGAAATAAGCTTTGGGGAGAGCACGGTCTCCTTTCGTCGCCATGAAGTGTTTCCAGTGTATTTCGTTCGTTCTTCGTTTCCTCCTTTGTATTGTCTGCAGGGAAAGCTGATTCTTATGAGATTTTTATGGCGTTCTTTTTTGTATCAAATATGTGGTAAAACGTCTTGCATTATAGCGGAAAATACAATCAGTCGCGACTACCAATATTGCTTGAATGACATGGAACATTACTTACATGATGAATGCTCCCTCATTAAACACCTGTATAATAGGGCATATTTTATCACCATTTTTTGTGAAATTTCTATTATAACCCTATTTATATCTCAGACAACCCCAGTCTTGCTTTACTGTGGGCATCTCGTGTTTAGTTGAGTTTGTTTTATCTTTCATGTCTCGCCACACATCACAACTATAGCTTTGATTGATGATTCTATTTCTCTGCTTCTGACAAGATTGCCCTTAGCTTAAAGGAGAAATAAAAAGATATTTTCTTTTCTCAGATCACTGGAAACTTTAATGCGTTTGTAATGCGGGCGAATTGACCGCATCAAACCTTTCACCTCAGTGCCAGCTTTGGCACTGCACTGGAAGCTGTAGTGCTCTATCCGTTCCGTGTCAATTCAGTTCCCATAGTTTGTCCTAGCCGGAAAATTCTTCTTCATTTCAACTAGGCTACACAAAGGAAGAACACGAGAGCGTTCAGTTATCATAACATCCCGATGAAAGGCCTCCACTTTCTGGTTAATTCAATGACATTTTATTTTTCTATACTGTACTGACCATGCTTTTGTTTTCCATGGTAATGCTTCACAACGCCGAAACCCTCCGGCAACGAAAGATCTGGAACAATTTGATTACTGAACGAAAAGGAACGCAACATAGACTGATGACCTGCCAATTGGCAAATGATCTTTGGACGGTTCAATCAACGCAAATGGACGCGTTTTATTTTCTGCTGACGCTAATGCCACAAAACGGGCATAAACTGAAACGCACGAGTCTAAGGCGGACCATTCCGAGGCCATATGTGCAATATTCATAGTCTTTTATCTTAGGAGTCACATTCGTATCAAGTGTTAGGAAAGTTCTACTCCCTTCTACTGTCACTTTTTTGCGTTAATGTGGTATGCCCTATTGCAATTTGTAACGATAAACATCGTTTGCGAACTCATTAAACTAAAAGTAACTGAAACTACAGCAGCCGCCGCGAGTGTGTCGGCCGACTTCAAGTTGGTACGACCTTGAATGATCCGCACTCTTTGAACAAGACCATCTCTTCAAGATTTATAAGCTCTGTACTGATTCAAGGGATGCCATGAAAATATCTTCTCCCTCTTTGCGATTCCTCTTTTTTCATGGACGCTTACACTCAAAATGCTACACGAAAATGTTTAATTTCAGTTGCAAACTAATCCATTGAATTGAGGTGAAAGCGTCATGATCACCTCTCGCCAGATCGGTCAAGTATTGCTTAGCTAACCAAAACCTAGAACAACATTCAGTATAAAATAGCTTAAGAGAAAGGTGAAGGAAGCTTAAGCTGCTTCTCAAATAACTGCTTGAATTAAATATAGGGATAGTGCAACTTTGCTGATTAATATAACTGCGGTGAAAGTTCTTTGTAGTTCATTATTGTATTGGAAGTTTGAAGTGGCAACTTCCATAGCATTTCAGTAATACTCGGGCTCTCTCCTGCAAATTCATTTTGCCTAGTCAGTTAGTGTATGAATCCAGACATTTATTTTGTAATTATTGTCACTGATTCATGTTGAATTTCTTTACAGTGACCCTGCAGTTAGAATCAATCGGCAAAGGATTGGTTCACATTTACAGCCCTGAAGTCAACCGATATATTGCAATGGACAGCAATGGAAGACTGTTTTCAACGGTAAACATATCAATTCGTTTTTGTACTTTTAATGTTAATCATGGGGCGACTTAGCTAGCTACGTGTTTTAATCCGTTGCAATCCTGAGATAGGGTTATTTTAAAGAGAAAGGAAGTCGTAGGGTCCGGTTTTTTGCTAACAAAACATTAACAAACAGCTGACGATCGTATATTGTATTGATCGTTCGCTATTTTCAGTTTATCATAGAATTTTCTGACAGGTAAATAATCAATAATAATAAACCTTATTTTTGTGTCAATTGCAAGTGAAACTTTAGCTATGGCAAAGAAACATCTTCGATCTGAGTAGGTGGAGAGTCAAGCAGCTTAGTGCCACTAAGCAAGCAAGCATTTCAGTGCAGTGTTTAATTGCCCTCTGCACATTGAGCGCTGTAGTGCCTTAATTTAAAAAGCGTATTTAACTAATTCTTTGATTGGCATTGCTGTGAAATATCCCGACGTCTGCAGCGAACACACAGTCCAAACTGACTTGAAAATCGCAAGAAATCACCAATAGTATGCACAGAGGTCGACAGATAGTCGACCAAAATCAGTCGATGTCTTTAGCAGATGTTTCTGTCTATTCAGGAACAACAAGGGCGAAGAATCCAGAATGCTTGATGGCTATACCGCAAGGAATCCGAAAATTCCAAGTCATAAAAAGCTTCTGATTTGTCGTGATCAGTTAATTTGAAGAGAAAGGTTTAATGATTTGGAACTGCAGGCTTAAAATCAGGAAGAAAACTCGAGACAAAGATTAACAGGAGAACGAGGAACCTGTTCTGTGCAACCGAACGAAGAGATTCTAAGGTGGTTAATTTTTCTCAAGGCTAAATTATAGCTAATCAAGGATAATACGAAATCAGTAAAAAGCTAGTTTTCTTGTTTAGATGTAAGTAGACCTACAGCCTGTACTATATACACTAGCAGTTGTGTCGTGTCTGTCAGCAAACGACACGTCGTGTGCGTTGTGTAGATCTGATGAAGCTGTGCTAAAACGGAATACATGACTCCGATAGCTTTTTTCTTTAAACCATTTGGGTTTCGCTTACTTAAGTGATATCTTGATGTAGGCTGAATATTAGAGAGGAATAAACTTTTCGACGTCAAAAATAGTTCGCAGCTCAAGAAACTTGTTACAACTACTTCAAACGCGACATGAAGTTTGAAGTTTATTTGCCTTTCATTCAAATATATTTACAATTTATTGAGTGGTTAATGTATGGCGAGGTGACCTCTAGAAACCACCAGGCTTATAGTTGAGGCCACCTCGTACCTAAAAAATATATGCTTATATAGTTTGTGCAACAAGTGTGCGGCTTTGCCAATTCATTGTGATTATTTTATTAAAAACTCTAGCAGTTTATACTTAAAGTTTGGAAAACTTGTCAGAGAAGTGATTGTAACAGGAAGGGAATTCCAGATCTTTGGGCCTTGGTAAAGAATTGTGAATTTTTTCAGATTAGTTCGGCAATGATGCACGCGATAGTTGTTGGCAGTTCTGGTGCATCCGTTTAGATTGCATCAGTTATAACTCTGTCCTGGAAAATGTCTCAATCCTTTAGGCATTAATACTCAGGACCTAACAATACCATTTATGTGAAATACGCTTAAAATCGTGTTCTTGGTGTTCTCAGATTGTTAAGGCCTTAATTCCCAAAGGCATATTTTTTAGGGTAACACAGTCTGATCTCATGGTCTTCGGATTCTTTAGCTCAAAATTCATGTCACAGAAAGTTTTACGGAAAAAAAATCTTATATTCTTCGAATTTCAGTAATTTCCTGACTGGTTAACAAAAATGTTAGCTGGCCTAATGTCCCATTTTGAACGGCATTTGCAAAATGAATTGGTTTATCACTGAGTGTTTGGAAATTTTGAAATGACGTTTGGCTGAAGGAAACTCAAGGTTACATCACAATACAATACGAATTTCTGAGGCAGTAAAGTCTTCCTGACAGATTTTATAAAACGAATCCTAGACTGTCCCTGAATGCTGAGAGAAAGTGAAACATTAACAACGTAACGCTGTTACTGCTGCTGCTTAAACAGCTTAAAGCATTTTAGAATTAGAAGGAATGTACCAAATGTCAGAGTTGATACATCATAGTGTAGCTAAATTGTCCATGATTTTTGCATGGGCAAAGTGGTTTGAAATATGTTCTCTGTATGAGACGTTTTTAATGTGGTTGTTTGAGATAGACAATGTGAAATAAAGTTTCTTGTTTAAGCGAATAACAGGAAACAAAAAGAACACGGAGCTTTGAAGAGCGTAAACTACAAAACCTCCGGTGGATTAAAAGGAGCTAAGCACTCCATCGTTACGCCTCTCCTATTAAAGCATTCAATGGAAACATGACAGATTTTCCTTAGTTGCATTGTTAGCTATATATTTAGAGTTTTAAATATTCCAACATTATATTTTAACTTAATATTTTAATTGCACATTTTTCTGGCAGTTCTTTTTTTGTTTTACCAAAACAAAAATTATTAGCAAGCGTTGTTAGGCCGTTCCGTTCATTACATAACAGGTATTGCCGACCGGCGAAGGAAAGCAGATATTGATATTGATGATTCTCTCACTGAACCATGTTCGTTCTTATTTCTGTTGCCCGGAATAGCACGCAATATTTGTCCACAGATAATTAAAAAAGATAATGTAAGCTGGGTTTGTTTTGAAACTAATAAGCAGACACTAAACTATTTGCCAATATCAGTATAATGACTGGTGCTTAATCATCTGCCATATAAAGAGAATAGTTCCATCACTAATTTAAAACCGCAATGAGACAACCGTATATATTAGTTGTTACTGTAAAAATAAATCGGAGCGGTAACTAGCTAGCTTTCACAACAAACGGTTCAAAGACACCGATGATCGTAAATAATGTCTTATGTGAAGAAGCTTTAAAGTGCCCCTAACCCTTCAATTTGTTTTCTTTTGGTTGATTACCATATCTTTCAAGAACTCATTTTCGAAAAAAATTTTGAGAAATATTGAATTCTTTTTTTTTTACGAGCGCTAGAAGTGAAGGCAGTCTTGTCGATATTTTCACCTATCGTTCGCATTAGTCCCCCACTCGGCCAAATGTGGAGCGTGACGTAAGAAAAGGACATCGTGCAAAAATATCCGAAGATTCGCGGTAATGCTTCAATTGTAAACAGAGAAAATGGTTGGAAAATGTGTGGTTTTTGGATGCAGCAACTCTCGAAATGTAGAGAAAGGAATCAGCATGCATAAGATTCCTTCTGAATCCTTCTGAATCCTTCTGGTGTCCTTTTCTTACGTCACAGCTAAGAAAGTGTCAAATATCGGACGCTTCTCATTGGCTCGTTCCTAATGAGCCCACGAGAGAAAAATTTGTCCAGCGGGGCTTAAAGGGCGCACAAATTTAAAAATTTCAGTAACTTTTAGCGCTCGTAAAATAAAAAGGATTCAATATTTCTCAAAAATTTTTTCGAAAATGAGTTCTTGAAAGATATGAAAATCTACCACGAGAAAACAAATTGAAGGGTTAGGGGCACTTTAAGTTACCTCTTAAATTTGAAAACAAGGTTCTTTACAAAACGAAATGAAATGAATCTACACCATAGCACAATACATGCACAATAAAGTGGAACAGGAGCTAAAAGAGAAGTTTGGCGAATGGAGAAAATGTGCAATTAAGTAAGAAAATTCTTTGCACCTATTACAAAACTATTTAAAGCAACCTGGAGCTATAGTTATCTCCCAAATGTCCATCAATATGAACACACGCGCGAACACACGCGTGTATATTACACGCATGGCATTGAATTTTTAGCCTAATCAAAAATGGAGCAAAACGATTTTTCAAATCCTTTTTGCAAGCTCAACTATTTAGTTAATTTTTCACAAAGCCCTTGAGAACACAAGTCACAATGGCGCCTGATATTGTTACTGTTGCGGTTGAATACACTGTGCATGACTGAGAGCACGTCTTTGGGATCAGACAAGATATTTAGGACTTAAGGACGGTGCCTACTATTGTTACTGCGCATACGTTCTGCGCATCTCGAGATACTCAGGTTTCCTATGGGTGGTTCCCGCTAATACAGGGATAATTTTGCGCGGTTTAAAACTATACGGAGAAAGCAGAACTTAGCAAGTGCTTTTGTTATCTCAAAAGAAAATTAGGGGTAACCATGCATTTTTCAGAGATAATTAAGCTTCAATTTAGGAAAAAAATCCCATACATTGCTTTATATTTTGGCGCTTTTTAGAGATATTACTGCTTAATTATCTCTGAAGAATGCGTGGTTACCCCCAATTTTCTTTTTGGATTCCAAGAGGCCTTGCTAAGATCTGTTTTTCCCGCATAGTTATAAGCCGCACAAAAATACTTCGGTATTAGTAGGCACCGTCCTTAAGTGACTGAAAATATCCCCGGGTGAGGAGGGGGACGGGAGTAAATGACACCCCTTTTCTCATGCATAAAACAAACCATTCTACTCCCTTCTTCTTCTTCTTCTTCTTCTTCTTCTTCTTCTTCTTCTTCTTCTTCTTCTTCTTCTTCTTCTTCTTCTTCTTCTTCTTCTTCTTCTTCTTCTTCAAAGATAAGCTTAAGACAGAAGAATCTTTTCTCTTCTTCTTGGTCGCAGGCGTAATCTGCAATTTCCGTCAGGAGTTTCTGCTAAGTTTTTGTTGCTCGTCTTAATTTAATTGTTACCTTTTCGGTTGTCAGTATATCTCTTCCAAAAACAGCACCACAGGAAATGATTGCTGATTGAGATCTTTCGTTTGAATGGTCAAACTTTAGGATTTCACCCAGAGACTCAAAAGTTACAGCCATCTCGTACACAATAACAAAAAGCCTCCCAGCTCAGTGGCTTTCATTTGAATAGTCACACTTTAGGATTTCATCCACCGTCTTAAAAGTTAGAACCAACTTGTACAGCATAATACCACAGGAAAGCACTGCTTAGAAGCTTTCGTTTGAATGGTCACACTTTAGGATTTCTCTGCGCCTGGTTAAAAATCACCTCGTAAGTCAGCTGACCTTAGCTTCCTTGGCTTATTACAACATGCTTGCTGTAAAGACCGTCAGAAATCGAGAATTAAGTCAAAATATAACGTCAAATTAACCTTATTTTGGAAACAAAAATGAAGAAAACGAACAAGTACTAATAGACATGTTTTGACGAAAAGCTTTCATTTGAATAATCCAGTTTACTATTAGATTTGATCCAAAGACTTGAAAGTTAGTATAATTTGCTATAACTAGACTATCTTGGTAGTTGCCAATGTCCAGTGCTTCTCTTTACAGTGAATTTGACGGGTTATACTTTCATGATACCTGCAATTGGCAGGTCACTGGGCAGTTTAATAGTTTTTTCCGATGTTTATCGTGTCTTATGCTGTGAGGAAGGACTTGGCAATATAAACAATTTCTAAAATATTTCTCTGCCTTTTATGCGCAAAAACTAAAGATATAGATATCGCTAGTCTGTTGTTAGTACAGAATTGAAAGTCTAGTCATTTGAAACTTTTGATGTAGCTCGTCCGTCGTACATGTTTCAAATTAACCTTGATCAAATCTGACCTTGGAAGTTGAAAAACAATACTTTGTCAATTCCAATTTGTCTCTGAACCAATAACATTGTAAACAAACCAGGCATTATGCTTTGCAATCCGACCATTTAATTAAATAAAGTATAAACGTGAGTCCGAAGAACTTCACCTCAGAAATCTAAGATTTAGATTACAAGGATGCGGGATTTAACAGAGCGATATTTCGTTGTTTATTTCAACAACATCATCAGTCAATGATCACAAATAGAAAAGGTTACAAAAATATAAATAAACTAGTGATTTGAAATAAGAATTATGTTAGAACAATTGTAGGTCCCTGGACGCCTTTCGTCCCGGGTTCAGATTGGGCGTACGATGTTTAATCTTTAAGGCCTCTTTAAAAAGTAGTACACTCCAATGGTTTGCTTGAGCAATTACAATGGTATTATCTTGTACTGTTTGTATATTGAATGATCCCTTGTCTAGAGAGTGCGGGGAATCAAGATAGATTTCAAACAAGCTCCTAATAGGAGTTCCTGATAGGAGCACCCGGATTTCCTTTTTCCGAGTTTGCCTGTGTCACTCACTGAACACATCATTCATATCATTCTCAAGGGTTTACATGTACAGTACTTTCTTGCAGAGAAACAAGACAGACAGTACAATTTTCAAGCACGTGAAGGAGATGAACGGTTTTCACACGTTTTCTTCGCACAAATACTACCGGGACACACCCCATGACATGTACATTGCATTGCAGAAGGACGGAATACCAAGGAAGGGAAACAAAACCTGCAGGCTTCATAAAGGATCTCAGTTTTTAGTCTTTTAACTCTGCCTTTAGAGTGAAAATGTAATTGATTCTCCGAAATAATTTAATCATAATTTTCAGTGAAGCTGTGAAGTTTATTTTATTTATCACAAAACATAACAAAATAACTAAAATACATGGTTACATAAAAGAAAGAAAGTGGTGAGGAAGCCTAAAGGGAAACCATAAGGGTTTCTCAAAATACAACAGAGAATATATCAGGGCATTTGTTAGGAGAATTCAATCTTGTTAGAGTTGCATTATCTGGTAAATTTGAAGACCGAAGTTTAATTACATATCTTGCTCAGAGGAAACTCAGCAATATTTTTGATTTTATGAAATGGCAAATTTCAAATGATGAAACAGCGTTGAAGAATTCACATCAGATGACTAAAGACGGGACAGGAATAAGCTGTTCTCAAGTTATTGGTTACAACATAGAAATTAAGTTCGACTGAACGTTAGGGCATGAGTGCTGTATCACCAAGAAAGAATATAGAGTGGTGTTAGGTAAGAAAAATTTCATCCACACACCACCTTGTGTTGTGTGATAAACTGTACTGCAGAAAGGTAGTGCTAAATACAGTAGCCTTGAATTTAATAGGCACACTTTAGGATTTGAAACACAGATTCATTACAAAGTGACCATAACAGTACTTAGCATCATAGAAAACACCACAGTACTATTCAGCAACCCTTGAAATAGCTTCCTGTGGTTTGAGGTTTCATTCAATAACTAAATACGAAAATTGACAAATCAAAGTGAAATCAAAATGTTCACGGTTTATTATTCATACTGTAACAACAACAACAAAAAAAACTCTAAAGATATTACTTTACCAATTTGCCGTTATCTAAAATTATAGCTGTATTTATTTTGATTTTGAATACTGAACTTTTGATTGAAAATGATATTTTACTTGGAAAGAATTTCAGATTATTTATTATTTAAACGAACAAGAGGACAAAATTGAAGATATTGAAGGCATTTGAATGACATATATATAGTGAAGTGCACAGTACTATATGATAGTAGATTGTATTAATAACAATATTATTTATCCCAGGCATTGGTACACTTAGAAAAGCAATTGAATAGTATGTTTGCAAGTAGAGATTTAAATAAATTGTCATATCATCGAAAAGACGTGTTGTTACTGATGTGTATGTCGGCTTTTACAGCAATGTTCAAATAGTTATTTTAACTCCGAAACCCGGGTTTTAAAATTTTGGCTAAAAAGGATGACTTTTTATGAACTCTGGAGTTCAAATTCAAAGGATTATAGTACCTCCACTACTTAAATAAAAATTATTTTTTTCTCTTTTCTTAGCTAATTTACTTCCTCTGCAGTAGAAAATAATTCCTTTTAAAGTTATAATTATAACTCTAAATAAAGCAAACCTGTGTGCGCAATTACATCAGTCATGATGGCATAACATTGGAGAAAAGTGATAATTATACAAATAAATGCCCATTAGAGAGCGATTTTCAATTAGCTAAACTTCACTTGAGTCAGTTTAAACTGTTTGAAAATTACAGTGGTCTTTAATTTATGACATTTACCAACATCGTTCATATCTGTAGGTCTGTTATTCCCAGGGTATTTGGTTTGTTCGATTCAGAATGACACTAACTCTGCAAGAAGACTCTAGACTCTCAGATCTCGGAGACTTCTGTTGGAGTACTTCCCTCGGTTTTCTCACTGTGTTGATAACAATGACTTGTAACACCGAAACCTGTTTTACTTGGCGCTAAGGGTAGGATATATCATCCACACACACAGTACTAGTTGAACTTGAGACAAGTGTTCCAACTTAGCTCATTGTGTCTAAAGTTGTATCTACAAAAACTGTTGATATAACTACTTGTATAGCGTATATGATTTACTGTTGAAACGGCGAAGTTCATCACTCGAAATGTTACCCTTTTCTTCAGCACGGACATGAACGTTTTCAAGAATAAATCTATCTAAAAGAGCCAAACCCAGATATAAATACAATAGATTTGAGCTATGATTTCGTAAAGAAATTACTCTAGCTTCCATAAAAAGAAAAAAGAAAAATTAAATACTTATTAGTAGCCGAAGTAAAGAACAATGAAATCCTGAGCTACCCAGTCTGCGCCCCTCTACTAAAGAAACTACTAGAAATTGAACATTATCTGAAGAAACATTTCGAGGCCAGGAGAGTCCTTGCACAAATAAATGAATACTTCATAGTGAATTGCGTATAAAGATGACATTAATTTGGACTCATACCTCACATGAAAAGAACATCTTGTCCCGAGGGGGAATCGAGCCCACTTGTCCCCGGTTACTTGTCAGGTGTTGTACTCTACTCTATCGGAGCAACCACCTTGTCATTACTCTGGCGGGAAGACTTCAAGAGGAACAGTTCTCTTATTTGAAACAGGTTGATGTGATCAGCACCTATCACTCAACCCCCCCACCCCCCTCCTCCCTCCAAAAAGTATGTTGTTGAGAAGTTTCCGTGATCACTCAAGATTTTATGACAGCCATTAGGGAAGCGTTGTAAATGCCATCGCTCTTCAGTAAGTATTTATAAAACCTTATTAGACAGACATAAGGTTTTAAGGGTCGGAAATAATTTACTCACAGACACCAAAAAGCCAACTCTAGTGCTTGTAGGTTCAAGTTGTCTTTTGTTTTAATTGAACTAATTAAGCCTGTGGCCACCTCGAAGGCTATCACGTTTTTATGAAGGAAACGGATTCAATGCATACTCACGCCAACACATCACGAAAATATAAACTTATGGGTAATGGCTAAATATGAAACCACCTTTGTTTTTTGTTTGCGTGTATGTGTCAAATAGGTTTCCTTGACTGAAGTACTCTATTTTGTTTCATTATTTTTTACCGTAAAAAAGTTACTTAGCACGATGTTTCTCCCTTGTTAGTTTCGTCGACTTTCTTTCTCTTCGTTCTCTTACCATTTCTTAAATTTACGTGATGTTAATAGATGCGTCCTTAGGTATTTAGTGATGTTTTTATTTTCTCAGTATTCTTTGTTTTCTGCCTGCCTGATTACGGTGATTATAGCTGAGAACATGTTCTATGGCGTCAATATAGATTAAGTTAAGTCATGCAACCTCAATTCATTTGATCAATGTACCAAACAGTCTTCAAATAAATGCTTATGTCAAAACAACAGGGAATAGGCAGAACAATCATCAAAGAAACGAAATTAAACGATAAAAAGACAAAGTTGATTGAAACAGAGTTCTCGTGTAGGTGACTAAATCGTGACTTGGTGAAACTATTTAACACAATGAAACAACCCACGCCGCAATTAACAGAACAACAGCCGCATAACTTTGAGTCAATTTAGAATGCTTTACATTAGATGACTAATTACATCAGTTAAAGAGCTCTTAGTAATCTTCGTTGGCGTGCGTGACTTTTTCACAGCATTTTAGCTGAAGTGGCAATTACAGCCACGGTATTTGAAAATTGTGGCAAATTAGGCTGCTCTCCTGGCAGTGGGTCAACGACTGACATGGAAAAGTTACTAATGAGGCATTTAAAAATTGTGCTAAATCATGGCGCAATTGGTCTCAGCTAATTGACCTGTGGAATTTTGACAAAATGTTTACTCTTCGTAAGGTGCGCACTCACTTATATAATTACCTATATCATCTGATTAACGTCTTGATTACTACTCCGTGTCAGCAGATAATATTTAGACGCTTCTGTAACATCGAGACAAGACAAAACATTTGAAAACAACAAAGTTTTGTAAGTGAAAAATTGCTTCTATCGAATCAACGATGACGTGACTTTTTGACGGCAAACACGTGCGTGACATCACATAATCTTCAGAAAATTTTATAAATTCTCAGGATTTTTTAAGGCAAGGGCCATTTTTACATTCTACGCATACTTTACATTTAGTTTAATTGTTTAAAAGCACTCAAATCACAGAAAAAACTTTTATAAGTGATTATTTATCGTGTTTTTTGGAACAGTAAATATGAATTCCACAACACGAACTTTAATATCTCCATTGGTGCTTGTGGCTTGCTGGAAGATGTAAAATATTGGAGACGGTATACGGGATCATTAATTCATGATAATGTTATCTATTCTTCCTTTAAAGGGTATTCTGCATGTGTCATGAAATACAAACCATAGTATTTACATTCTGATTTTCTCATTGATTCGACACTAACATTTTAAGCAGAGAATACACTTCGTTTTTGCCAAATATGGAAAAACCAGCGAAGCGAAAGTGTTTCAATTTTATTTTAATTTGACACAAAAATGGTACAAAAGGTAGTCAGTTGAAAAAAAAATTAATAGAAAATCTTATCTCCAATATATTGTGTTCTACATTTCTACATGTATTGATCAATCGTTTTGTGATTTATCGACAGTCAGTGTGAATATATTATACACGTATCTGCTAATCTAGGGTGCAGCTAAGTGCATTTATCATGTTTTCTTGATAAGGGTTGAAACCTAGACTGGTCTAGAATCTCTGATTATTTGTCTTAAAATGAATACAACAAGGATAGGAGAAAATTTAGAACTGATATAGTTTCTTGATCGCCAATTTTAAAGACTCATAGTGAGGTTGGAAGAAATGAGACTTGTTTTTTCTTGTTCGGTGAAATGTTCACAACATCGGAAGACCAATTTTCTCATTGGAAACTCGTAATATGTTTTCCATCTAATGTGTTTCGTGACGTTAGATGCTGCTACACTTTTGTCGTAGAATTTTCCATACAATTCGTGCTTTGATTTTATCACAAGGGGCTTAAAAGCAATCAGGCCGATCTTCAAAATAGCATGAGCATTAAATTGTCGAGATACCTCAGGAAATTAAAATTCTGCAAGAGGAACGAATCTGTATGATTTTAAGACCGTGAGTTTTCCTCAGGCTCACAAATACTACTACCATATAGTATGATCAGCAACTGCTCACAACATTTTAAGGGAAGACGTAACTGCTGCAAAGACTGACATTTTTTCAAGTTTATTTCAATTCAAAAAAATCCTACCTAATTATAATATTAAGGCACGATAATAATCTGCATATTCTTTATCAATTTATTCGTCGAAATTTTCTCTTTCTCTACTTTTTAAGTACAAAATCGTTACATCGTCAGTAAAAATATAATCAGCATTCTTTCAGAAAACACTTAAAAAACCATCAGCAGTTTGATTATGGACAAAAACATCAAGAAAATGACAATAACTGTCTTATTCCATCGGAATAAAATTATCGCTTCCATTTTGAAATACCGTCAATACGAGGGTCATAATGGTGTTGGTGCAGGATGATGGGAGCATGAAATGTAAACATTCTGCAGGCCCTATGCGCAGCCCCACGTCTTTCTCAGACGACTGTGTGTGAATTTAGCATAACTTCTCTGTGAAATTGCAAAAAATTCAGAAATAGAAAACAATAGACATGCGGTGTGTGGCTTTAAGTTTTCTCCAAGCGTGGTCAGCTGTGATTTTCTAACTATTTTTATGGCAAAAATATAAAGTCAATGAAATTCGTATCTGAGTGATCCGGAAAGTGGAACTTCAGCGTGACCGAATATCTCTCTAATTTAACCCCATTAGGACCCTAAAAGTATTACTAAACTATTGGTGTATTTTTCGATTTATTTATTTATTTTTTTTTTTTTGTAATTTCCAAACAAATAGTTTGAGATACTCAAATACACCTGCCTTAAAACTTGGATAACTGTTTGACAGTCCTTCAGTTTTATTTACTTCCTTTAAATAATAAATAATCTTTCTGCATTTGATTCTTTAAAATCAGCTTTGTCAATTATTAAATTGAATAAATAAATCTGAACATGTGAGCAATAAATATCTAGACATCTAAATTATCAAAATATATTCTGCGCTTTATGTTCGTCGTTGGAAAGACCGACAAGATATCTGAAATAAATTAATATTAATTAACATTCATAGCCTTCGCGAAGTGTCTTTATAAGGCTTCTCTAGCCAGCATAACAGAAAGCAGAGTTGTTCTATGATGTCTTGTAGTTTTCTTGCCATTTTTCATGTGTCCTGTCTTCCTCATAGATAGAAAGTGTAGCTGTCGGTGGTTTTGTTTAACTGTGAAGTATTTGTTGGAGGCAAATGTTTGAAATCCGCTGGGTTCATGAGTTTCTTGAAATACCGTTTCGTCAGTTGGATGTTCCTGCCAATAAATAAACAAACAACATTATAAGTATGAAATATTGGCAAGCAAAGCGTATCTATTGTACATGGAGTGAACGAGAAAATTAAAGTTCTCTACTGTGCCGAGGCTGTGATTTTTATTTTCAGGAATTTACAACGAATATAGGTTGCGTTTCGTTGAACGCATTTCGAATCAAATACTTTTGTCACATGACAATAGATTTAACGCCGTAATTAATCATGCAGTTAATTTTCTTTCAATTTTCGTTTCATTTTGGTCTATTAACGACGCCTTCAATAAACAAGGTGGAATTGTTACCAAATTAACGTAAGAATATTAACGTGGGAAGCAATATTCGCCCCAGAGAACCATCGCACATTACACGAATCTCACCAAAAAAAATATCATGCATATTTGGTGGCTTCAAAAACGAACACTAAATTTTGGCTTCAGCTTACAAATGAAGAGGAAAAAAGAGAAAGTTTCAACTGAAATTCCACTTGGCAGCTTTCTGACAGAATGGATAAACTGTTTTTCGTTTTGCGGCAGTCGAAATAATTTTCAGTTGAAGGAATGTCATTGAATATATGATCATTAGACATTTTACCAATTATTAGCGGCGTCTCAGCAAGCTAACATAGGAAAAGGTTAATTTGTTGACCCTCTTGATGCACTCAAGTTTTTCACTTAGTCTGTGGTATCAATTAAAACATCAGCCTCTTTACTCCGCTCTGAGCACTAAATCAGCTGGTCACTTGCCAATGTTTGCTTTAAAGAAAACACTTCAATTGTTGACGAAACTTTTTTAGAACATTGTATCCCTTTGCATAAGCTGAAGAAAGATCCAATATTTGCTTGAATGAAGGTAGCAGGAGAAATAATATTTGATCTGCAGTTTGCATGGAATGCATTTATTTATTTCGGCCAAAGCATGAAAACAAACACCTCAGTTTTGTTCTTACCGTGGTGAAGACTTTTCCGTTGGAAGCCATGGCGACGTATAGACAATGTTGTGGGCTATAAATTCGAACTAGACTTCTTCCGACAGAGCGTAACTGAAGCTTGACTGCAACCAATAATCATTGACATTACAATTAATAAATGAAGGCAATTACTAAGCTTTTTTAGGCACACAAGGGCAAGCGAATGAAGCTTGTAATTACATTCAAACAACCAAAGCTTTTGTCAGTATTGACTCTCAAAACAGTCTGGAGGCTAATTGTCCCACCACAATGCATTGACAAATACAAAGACACATCTTTAAGTCATAAATCCCAGTCTTATTGCCTTATATTGTAATGGAACTCAAAACATGGATATGTGACTCATTGTGAGCAGTGTTATTGAGGCATAAATATTTCAACGCAAGTAAAGCGAAACATGCTGACTTACTGTCGGAGCTACGCGCATCTGACGTTCCGTTGATCTCGCCGTTGTCGTAAACAGCCAAAAACCAGCCATTTTTGTAGCAAAGAGAAACATCTGAAGCTGCAGTGTGTCCTGAGTTATGATTGCAGGGACGCGACCTTGCTGAGGGCGATATCGTTGGTTTTGCATGTCTCCGTTGTCTTTGAAGAATTCTTCTTAACCCTGTATGAACTGGCTGGGCTCCGGAGAGAGTGATTACGCTCATTAAAAGGAAAGCTGTCTGAATACCCTGAAACGCAAGCGATACAAGTTGCATGAAAAACATATCCTTCTACTTTTTCGAGGCGTGACAAATTTTTGATGCCTCGATGATCTTCTTTTATTATAACTCTTGTTTTATTTTTGGAGCCATTTCCTACAATAAAGAGCACCTCTTTATGTCTTTACGGATCACAGCTCATTCACTTAACTTGACGCTCCCGTCTCAATATCAAATTAAAAACTCTCCTTAGTTCGTTTCACACATTAGCATAATACGCCGTGGGAGATTTTACTCGTAAACAAAGAAGAATGTGAAGAGAATCTAGGAGACGATCTTTGTTCAAATGTCTAAATTTTGTACCAAAACGAGTCCATTTCCGCATTTTTATATTTTTGAAAGAAACGGTTAGCAATCTTAGGTGATAACTTGAACTGTGCTAATTTGCAAAGTTAGCTGTTCCAAAAATAGCCTTTTAAGCAATTTTTAAGGAAAGTTTTTAATTAACTAGTTTAATTGGCCCAGGTTGTTGGCGAGGGAAGTTCCCTAATGAGCTTAAAACAGCGATTACAAGTCTGATGATGAAAGAATATCCAACACGCACAAGTCGGAACAAGTTAAATATTAAGAAACACTTTCAAAGCCTTCAAAATCTACGAGGATCTTATAAACTTGATATTGGTTGTATACCACAAATAATAGGCTGCTTTAAATCGGAGCGATGACTTATCGTTTTCAGTTTTCGTTGAGTCTTGGTAAATTGAAAATCCGTATAATCAGCAAAAATATTACAATAACTTTCGTCTTCAAATGTTATGAAGAAGTTAAGGCCATTGGAAGAAAATTATTTTCATATTCAAATTAAACTCTACAAAAATGAAACTAGGTTTAAACTGTCTCTCTAAGTGTCACGCAGGATCATTAAAATTCTGAAGTATTAAAAAAAATCCAAAGATTTTTACCTTCAATAAACTCATTTTGAATTCCTTCTGTCTCTGCAAAGCTGTTATCTTCAGTTTTGAAAACCTGTGTTCGTCGGCAGAAGCAAACTTTGGGGGATTTATTTCTGTTTGCAAATTCACTCACTGACTAGCTCTTCGCGTGTCAAGATATCGCTATTAATAATATTCTTAGGCAACGTATGCCTCTTTATATATTTTCGGGGGTTTCCGGAGCAACCTAAAGTAACAAAGACGACGACGAAAATGACGTAATTGTTTAACTTTCTTTTGAATTTTCCGCCATTTCATCACAGACTTGGAATGTACAACGAAATTTCCAGCTTAAAATTCGCGACAATGAAACTTCCTACAGATACAAAGAAACAGAAAAAGGGAAGCAAGCCACAAAATGCCTTCCTTTAGCTACCTACGCGCTGATTCCTGTCAATAAGTACTCACAAGCTTGGCCTGTTCTGATGAAATCAACTCATAGGCCGTCCCATGGGAAACTCTCTAAAACGGATATATCGACAGCACAGGTTTTACGTTTTCAAATGCTTTTACCTTGTATGGTGGACTAAAATTGCGGACGTATGCTTAGGTCTGCACAAGTGGAAACTGTTTTTAACTTATTCATCTTCAGCAATATCACGGCAAGGCATTGTACAAGAATAGAGCACGCTTCAGTGAACTTAAATGGCGCGCCACAGTATTTGACGGAGAAATAACTTTTGCGAGGTTTTGTATTTACATGGGAACAATTAAGAGCATTTTGTACACATTTCGTCGCATTTGCTATGATCGCCTATTGAGATATACAAACCCCTGTGTTGTTTTCTCTTCAGAGCTTTCGGAAATACCTTGTTTGCTATACCTTACACCACGAGAACTTGTTAGTGCTAGTGCACGCGAGGCGATATTTTTACGAATTCTTGCTGCAAAATTATATTGCGCTACAACTCTCGCAGACTGAATCTCTCATGACAGCTAAGTGAACAGAACAACTAAGCTGTCCTTGAGACTCTTAACATTATCGCCAGATCGACATTGCGGACTTGCGTGTGTTGTTTACGATTTTTTGCAAGGAAAACTAACTCAGTAAGGATCCTGATTTCAAGCTACGGTACTTCCTATGCACCACACGTGCAAGAAATGACGTTGAATACACTGAATTGCTGTATTTCCGAACAGAGTAAGGGCATGAACAAGCCTGTATATCGCATGCCTAACCTATTTCAAAGGACATTATATATTCCGTAAGCGGGGCGTCTAAATACAGCAGTTACAGGAATTTCTGTCGTAAAATAGACCCAAACTAAGTGCCAAAGAGCCAAACGTAAGTACTGAACAACTGCTTTTGGACGTTTTTACAAAGCATGGTCGTAAAAATTCCACAATAAGTATGTACTTTTCTAAGAACTCGCATTGAAAGCGGATTCTCATACTATTTCCACCCACGGTGCTGACTGCGGTGGATTTAACCTTCCGTTTTCTTTTAGCCAATGTCTTAGGCTTAGTTCCGGCGGTTTTCTCTCTCAGATTTAACCTGTGGGTGCTGAAGGTTATTTGTTTATATCTTTTAATCCTTCCCGTGAAAGATTTACGTTTTCTGAGTTAAGCTGAAAGTACAATATCGCCTCAAGGATACTTCATCATGGTCTGCAACAATGCATGTCGGTACGGCCTGAATAAAACGAATATACCAACGCTGCACCGCCGAGAATTAATCATATCATACCGAAAATAGTGATATCCAGTTTAGTTATATTGTTAGACAATGTCAGTGAGTAAGTGTCATTCTTGGAGTGTACGGTAGAAGTAGCTAGAACTGGCCGCGCGGAAAATGCCAAAGAAGCGGGTAAATGTTTTAAGATTAGGCATGTTATGCAAAGAATTCAATGAGTCCTTAGGTTTATGCATAAAAACAAAAAAGTTCAAATTGGACGTGTTCTTTGAATGTAAACTTCATTTTAATCCGTCAGGAGTGTTTGTTATGCCTAAGTCTTGATCAAATAAAAATTTTAGACACACATGTGTACAAACAAACGGCAAATTTAGTACAATGCGTAACAACTCGATAGATGCGTAACAACTCGATAGAAGTTGTTAAGTAAAATCACAAAATGGGCACGTGTGGAGTTCGACACACCCAGATGAACTGTTAATCTCTCACTTCCGTTTATTTGTTTCAAGTCTGTAGTCAAAAGAAATTTCTTTTGGAAAGAGAAACAATTCCCTTCACACCTTTGACCCTCCGACCACGAAAATTCAGACAATGTCTTTCAATTCGTGATTCCAATTTCGTTTTTGATATCATCTGGTTAAATTTACGTCACCTTTTGATTTTTTAAATAGTTATGATTTTCCCGCCCCGCCAGTTAATCTATAAAAAAATTTCCCACACGAATCTTTAAACACTTAAGTGATTTCACCCTTGAGCTAACATCAGGAGACTCGACGACATTTGAAAACCAAAAATAAATAATAGGCACGCGGAAAAAGGAAACCAATTAGTGTCAGGAACTTTCTCAGACATATACGCAACTTAATGTCTGTAACTAATATTACCAGATATACTAGATAATAAAAATTATCAACTGTTGCGCAACCAAAGAAGTAGTGGAGAGTTAACTCTGAAGAAACAGCTCGCCTGCTACTAAGTCACGTGCCCGCACTTTAAGTGTGATTATGGAGTCCTTCACCAGATGTCAAAGCTTTTCATAAAACTCAAAGTGTTTATCGCGGATTTTAATGTATTATCCAATAACTTTCTCTGACTTGTCTCTGTCTAAATCAGCGTCTTGCGCATGATCACAAATAACCATAAGCTCCTACAGGCAGGCCGTCTAGTTTGTTTCACGCGCGCCGCGAAGGCACACGCGCGAAGATGGCCGGTTAAAACTCGCGCGAAACAAACTAGAGTACCTGCCGTTATAACCAGGCAAACACGATGGCGTAAATTACTCTCCACTGAAGAAACATTCCTAAATCATTCCCTGCCGGATCAGATGCTGCTTCTTCCAAAATTGAAGGCATTGATGCCAAAGTTGGATGGCGATTTTGCCTAAAAAAATCAAAACTTGTAAAACTTGGTCTCTTTCACGTCAGCCTGTACTCGTGCGTTTTAGAATCGAGTTAAGAATTAAAATTTTCAGCAAGAGTAGTAATAAGCGGGATGCACTTTCAGCTAACTTGACAACACAAATATTAACATAACGTAACGTTTGCTACAAGTGTGAGAGTCGTTTCGCAGTCGGTCTGAGACTGAAAGGGATATAGATTTTAACCGTTTCGGTCTGAAACTTTGAAAATGGGTATGGATTCAGTATAGACCAGATCTGAAAATACGTCTGAATTTTAGAGGCCATGTCTGACAAAAAGGTAGCGAAAAGTTCCATATTTTGGTCCTGGAACGGGCAGGGTTTGAAGACCATATCCGTACACCCCTACCCGGCAAAAATTCCGAAGAATATTCACCGGGCATATTTTACAAGCCAGATATTACTTCTGATACCCACTGTGTTCTTGTCCCCGTTTGCATCAAAGAAAACTCGAATTTATGTAAACTAGGAGGGTAAAACAAAGGGTAGAGACCAAGCTAAAATACGAATAAAGAACTTGTTGGATCAGGTTTCACACACCTACTCAAAAACTTTACCCACAAGAGTCAGGACGACGCGTTTACACACGACACCGTGTCGGCCCGTTTCCTGAAAATTGGGCGTATCTCCGAAAAAATTGCAATGCGATAAAATCTTCTGTATCGGACCGAATTTTTAATTCTTATCAAACGGCCGTAAATCTTTCGGCGACAGACATTTACGGTCCGCGCTGTGGCATCTTCGTGCCGACAAATCGGAGCGACAAATTGCGCTGACTAATAGCAGATTGCCTGAACTGAAAAATGCTAATTTAAGTGCTCCGATCCATCTAAAATTTGTGTCAAGAGTGACCACAGTTGCGAAAGATATCGTTAAATTTAGTAGTGTGGCTAATTCTTCACGAGGAAAAATCACTAAGATGGAACCATATTTCACGCGTGATTCAGGCCTAATTCAAGGAGTGGACCAAAAAAAAGGGCTTGAACAAAAGATAAATAATTATTTCTTTTACCTCGGTATAAAGTTTAGTGTATTCGAATCGGATATTAGATATCAACTGATAATGGTTTCATTTTTGACAAAAATTTACAACCCTTTTTTTTTGCTCTTTCTTGAATGTTCGTGAGTTTAAAACGGTAATAAATCGATTAACAGTTTCCCACACAAATCGTTGAGCACTTAATTGATTTCACCCACGAGAACACTTAAAAAACTCGTTTGATAAAGTTGTAACTTTGCCATGGTCAGAGCAGACTGCGTGGGATGTAAGCATCAAGTTCTCTTGGCAGACTTGGCATGGGGGTCCCGAAAGGAACTCTTTGTGCTAACGTGGCGATTAAAACGCGGTGACATACACGGATTTCAAATCATCAAAAATATCTTGCCTGTATTAAGAATCCTTACGCACATATTTATTAACATTTTTGACATGCCAAAAAAAAAATAATAATAATAATAATAAAAAAAGAAAAGAATTGTCGGCATACATGCCAACTCGGGGAGGAGTACAATAGCGACGAATTCACACGTACGCACGAAGCCCTGTCGAGGAAGTCTGCTTTGTCGGTAAAGCAGACGGGAACCACAAACTATATCGACTATACTTGAGACATACGTAAAACGTTAGAAATCGAAGACAATATAGAAGCACTTATGAAGCAAATTTCTAGGTCATTGCTGAAACGTGAGTATGCAAAATGCATAGGGTCGCTCACGGGAAACTGCTTTGTCAGAATTTCCTTTAAATTAGGATATGACATCTTTCTTATTGTGACCAACTTTTCAAGCGTGTTGTAAATATTAATTCTTATGACCTCGATAGAAATTATGGCACGCTTCTGTATAATTCTGCAGAGGTAGCGGTTTTTGGTAGTATGATGGATTATCAGACAGCCTAACTAATGTACATTTTTAGCTTCTTGTTAACCACTCAGTTTATGCATACAAATTTCACTTTAGACGCCCTTAAAACGCTGTATATGATATCGATTTATATAACTAACTTTACTATGGCAAAAAAAACCCTCTCAAATTATAAAGCCCCAAGCGAGTTAATCAGCTCTGTTTAACACCGGCAGCGGCCATAACGCCATAGCACCATACCAGAGCTGAGGGTGCTATCGATTGACCTTGATGTCGGCTAGACTAAAAACAAGAATACGAAATATATCTTCAATCTTCAAGAGTTATCCTGAGGCCTCAAAGTTAAAATTGGTTTTTGACATTAAGTTAATAGTATAACAAGAACATTCTGTCCAAACATAAGCCAGGATACAGTCTATTGAGTACACTCTATGGTAACGCATTTTACGGTGACGTAGCGGAATATGCGCAGTGTGTTATTCGGTCTTGTATATGTATGCATCACCCTCGTTCCCAGGGTCTCGATATTTAAAATGGCGCCATCGGTGATTTCAGCGCCGGAAAGCCCTGGGGACGAGGTTGGCCATGCGTCATAGGAAGGGGCGGCCCAACCACTGACCATCAGAATAGCAGGCACTAGTTTCCAGGCGCCCGTTTGTGTCGACACCGAATAACAATCGCTACTGTCTTCACTTAGTCGTCACCGACTGTCCTCACCAATAAAGTCGTTTCTTGCCTGCTTCGCGAATGCACAGGCCCCTGATTTGTTCAAAGAGCAGATGATTTTATCCACTGGATAGATGGTCGCTATCGGGCAGATGAAATGTGTGCGCGAATTTCCCTATAGCCCTATAGCAACACGCAAAAGGCCTAAGCTTTAACATTTAAGATCATGCTGCCACCAGCATCCAGATTAAGATAAATCAATCTTTACATATCCACTGGGAGAAGCCTTCTTTAAATAAACTTCCCTCAAACATAATTTAAAACTCTGTATGCAAGCTCTTACGTAGTCACGCATTCTTTTATTGTTCTTGTTGCTATTTTCGTTTGAATATATTCCTGATCATGTGTTATTTAATTATTTCAAATTCAATTCTTTAACTTACTTCGTAACTAACGGTAACTGTTGTAGCGGTCGAAACATAAAATGCGTTGCGTTTTTCTTCAAAATAATAACTTGTTTCCCGCTATCAAAACCTTTTTTTTTTTAACAAAGGCTTGTAATAGGTCTAGTCAACATCATATTTTTAAAACTTACAAGCTACAAGGGGGTGAGTCCGAGGACGAAAGTGAACATTTAATTTGTCTTTAAAGCAACTAACATGTCGAATTTTATTTCTCAACGTCGCGATTTTCTTAAATAAGAGCAAGGTTTAGCCATACTGACAAGTTTGATTACATTGGGTGGTTTAGTCGATCGCCCATCTACCCGTATATACAAGAAGATTAAACTCAACAGTAGGCTTTATAAGCTCCTTTTAGAAACCGTCATGAATAGTCGATGATCCCCCATTCACCATTCAACAAGTTAAATATTTTCCTCGTCCAACTCTTAAACAGGTGTAGGGTCTGTTGGGAAAAGAAAAATGAGAAACAGTTACTTACGCCATCAATTTGAATTAGTATCATTTAAAATATTGTAACCGTTTACTTAGCCTCCTACAGCCCCTGAAGAAGGTTAGTTCTGTCTAACCGAAATATTGGGCAATAAAATTACCCATTTTAGCTGTCCGATCAGCCTTGCATTTGGTTTTACTTACGCCATTGTATAGTTAAGGCCACAGGGTCGCTACTCCGCCGGACCGGCACAGGCGACGCGACAGTTAATTTGCAGAAAAAAGTTGCATGAGAATTAAACAAGTTAAACTTTGCGCGGCAAAGCTCGGGATTGTTGCGTTGTCATGTGCTAGAGTGCCTACGCGTGTGATTTTCGCCGCGCGCTAGCGGCGAACCTTTTAGGAAAAAAAGCATTGCTTGGGCAAGTAAAAAAAAAATCACTCATGAAGCCGCGACTTTAAGCGGCAGGTTTCTGTAGCATGAAGTGAATAGAATGTTACTGTTCTTCTCTGTATAAGACGTTGCATGGTCCATTACATGGCTACCCGGATGCTCTGTTGCTACCCATTAATCCATTTATACACATAGGTTAATGACTACAGGAGAAAATGTTGAGTAACACTTCTTGTTGAAATAAAAAATACTATGGCAGAGACGAGGGAAGTCAATGAATTGTGGGTTGTATGTGGTTTGTGTAGTGAGCAGTGAAGCATTGCTATTGGTGGGATGGTACGATGGAAAACAAGAATAAATTACGTGGGGATTAAGAATGCCACCATTTTCAAGTTCAATTAGAATAGAATGTCAGAATTCAAACACTTCGCTGACGAAACGTTGTTCGATTTTATCGTTGAATTTTACTTGCTTATATGTTACCAAACCTTTACTTAAAAAAAGAAGTCACTTTCACATGAGAAAAACCAACAAGAACAATGGTAATAGCCACAGAAGGCTCACCTTGGTTCATCCTCTTCAACATCTTCCTTCCATAAACATTGTCCTTTATGGACCGCTGTAACTTCCTCTTTTCTCCCAAAACAGTTGTCTCGGCTCAAATAACACCTGTTTTTGTAAGTCCGACCGTTACTTCCACATACGGGATCGTAAAGTGTTTCGCATTTTTCCGGACAATTGTTTGAAGACAGTGTTAACACTGCGATAAAAACAACACAATGGAGGTCAATACTTGGTCATCAAGACGACAACGATGGCCGTTTTAAACTAGAACTCAAGACGGACAATTTAGTTTTTAGACGAACAAGTCGACTTGGTATAAAAACTGGATGGACTGATTTTGTGATCGTCCCAACGGAGGGACAAATTTAGGTGACTTTTAAGTCCAGAATCTTGCCGAGCCGTCCCGTTTTAACACGAAAACGAATGGTTCGTATGAGACGACTTGTTTGTCCGAAATTTGACTGTCTATTGGCCGTCACGTCTAGTGCATGCATACGCAAATGGTTTTTTCACTGTTCTTAACAACATTTGGTTAAAGTAATATAAAAGAACAGTTTTAAGTGGACTGTAGTAAATTAAACAACGATAATTGTAATTGTAATACTTTAACATTATCAACCGATGTCAAACTGCATCATGCAATTAAGAGCTGGGTAGAGGCATTACACTAACTGGAATACTGTCTAATAGAAACATATGTGAAACAACACGAGCAAAAGTAAGTAAAAAGTAGCTTCTTAATTCACAAATTTAGAAACTTCCTGTTTAAATCGGACCATTGATCATAATGGTGGTTACATCAGCTGGTAGCTGAATCACGTTTCTGCTGGGCAGTTCTTGGAAAGAAGGAAAACTGAAATACATTCTTTGTGCTGCGGTGAACAACCTGAGGGCTGCAGCAGTTCTTTCCACCCCCTCAGGCCAATCAGCGGGGGTCCCAAGCCGATGTTACTTATTCAAGTCTGGGTCTAACCACAGTTCCGTACAGAGTTTTCCGTTACCGTCTTCGGTGGAAAACCAAAACTTCCGTCTAATTAACCCTTGAATCTTATTGGCACTCTTTCTCTTGGTGTTAACTCACTAGGTAGCGTTTCTTTTGACAGATCACATGTGATTGCCATGATTTCTCAGAGGCCGTTAAGGTCTATATAAGAATTCTTATTTGAGAGCTGAAATTAATCCGCATTCAATTCCTATTTGCTTTGGATTTACTTTACTGCGATTATGATTGGTTTTAAAAACTCGCGTCATTTTCTTAACCATGCATCGGGCCAATTTATACGAAAACTGCTACTAAAAGCAGTTAGTTATACATGCGACTGGCTTTATATATCACTGACCTAACAGAGGTGATTATGAGATAAAAATGCGGCATACGAGGTACACATTAGCGAAAAACATGAAACTGGAGGCAAACGCAACAAAGTATGATCTCTTAAAGAGTACCAAGGGGCAGTAAAGTGTGTTAAACCTGTGGCAAACTTGGGACCATGCGCCTTAAAACAGACTCGTATCCAGCCGCTATTCAGTTATTTGTTTGTGGAGCACGAGAAGATTGCATACGAGGGTGGATTGAGGCGCGTGGGGTGCCATGGGAAAGGACGAATGAAAAAATAGCGACCTCGCCTCACAAACAATTAAATGGTGACTGGGTATGAGTCTGCCTAAAAATTAAGAATTGTCACCTGTGGGGAAACGTGTGAGAAGACTTTCGCAAGCACAAGCTTACTGATCCAAGAGAAAGTTTCTCTTGACTGAACTGAAAGAACGCACTGAATGACGGAGAATGACATTTTAATAAGCCGAGATACCACTAATTAATGTTCAGTGCTAGACAGCATTTTCAAGTGTCATCTGCGATTTCATAGTTAGTCAATAATAGATAACAATAATAATGAATTAAGGCCACTTTTGAACCATCCAGTTTCCATTCCTCACTAAATGATGGTACAAAGGTGGCCCTCACCTCCTTTGCCCCACATTTTCAGTTTGTTCCCCAAGATTTGCATAACGTTTCCGCAAATATGTAGTCCCGGCATAGTAAATCGAACGTTCGAAAATCGAACTCAATCGAACTCAATCCGTGGATTGAGTTCGATTGAGTTCGGCAATCGAACGAAATCGAACACCAGACTTTCAGTGAGTTCGATTTCCGAACAAATCGAATTCAATCGAACAAATCGAACTAAATCGAACTCAATCCATCTGATTGTGTTCGATTGAGTTCGGAAACCGAATTCAATCGAACACAATTTAATTGATTGAGTTCGATTGGCTCTGGTAAACCTATACAAAGCAAGCCCAAAGCAAGCCCATCAAAGCAGGTTTTTCTTGTGCTTTGTTACAATTTATTCAATAACAGAAACCTCATTTATAAACTGTTCACGGCAGTTAAGAGAACAGAACAGAACAGAACAAAGCTATCATTATTCCCGCGGGCGTATTCCGAAATTGTCGTACCCTTTCCTTTTTTAGCTAACTTATAATTCCGGAGTGACAAATCGAAGGGTTGCTTTTATGCAAAAAGACAAGCAAATTACTAACTGCGACACAGGCAACGGCACACAGTATTTGAACCTTACAATCCACAGCGCATCTGAAGCCATTTCTGCGTAATTTCTTCGTTTACGAAAAACACGTGCGCTACACTCCGGACTGAAGTAACTCGAGCTTCCAAGATCTGGTTAGCGATTTTCAAAGCCTGTTTTACACAAATCACGAGTTCGAAAATCGAACGTTCGATTGGGTTCGATTGATTTTTTGTCTTTTCGGTGAGTTCGATTTCGTTCGATTGCCGAACTCAATCGAACTCAATCCACGGATTGAGTTCGATTTCGTTCGATTGGGTTCGATTGAAATTTAGTTCGATTGGGTTCGATTTACTATGCCGGGATGTAGTAAATCCAATTTTTCGTCTACTGTGCCGAACAATCAAAATCTGTGATATCCTTAGCAGGGTTTCAACACCAATTCAGTTTTAACCGAGGAAACATTAGCTTTGGGGAGGTTTTTTGGCAAATTTTAAAGAACTAGCTCCCTTTTTGATAGATCGGCGAAAAATTTTGACGTTACTCCAAACGTTTCAGACGAATTGGTTTAGATTAAGATACACAATTAAGGATAAAAATTAGCGAAGAAAACACAACGTTTCGATGTCGCCATGACATCATGGCGACACCGTCGGCATCATCATATTTGGTCACTTGAAAATAATGTCATAGCGACATCGAAACGTTGTGTCAGTTTCTTCGCTAAGTTTAAGTTTCCGACGATCTTGTGATATCTACCCACGAAAACCTTAGTTTCTTCATGCCAGAGGCGCGCTCCAGGCTGTTGGAATGAACTGATAGATTGAAGCTACAAAAGTTACAGAAGTTTGCCCGGCTTTTACCGATCCGGATCGCGAGGTCCAGGCATGGAGGTCGTTTTGTAAGGCGTCATTTTGCTACCTTCATCACATAATTGTTCCATACACTAGTGATTAAACCTACCGAAGCTGAAATGCGTGAAGACGATCCAGCAAAGCGGGATTAAAGGCTTTCTCTTCATCTTTACTGTTACAATAATCCGTGAACTTTTTCGACAATATTCGAAGATATGCCGAAAATGTGACAGTAACAACGTAACAGCGATCATATACGTTTTGAGATCTGGAAAATAAGGAGAAAGGATTTATAACAAATTTCCTTTGGATTCTTTTTAAGTCAGTGGGAATTTTTAGCATGCGCGTGCAAACGAATCATCGTCAAAACGAAACCTCAAAACCGAGTTTGATTTTGCTATTTCTACGAGTTTGATCAAAGATTTATAGTTCGTTTATGGGATAATTACGTTCTTGAATTTTAAAGTAGTAAATTCTCTTTAAACAACAACTTAAAACTCAAGATCTGGGAGCTAAAAATAGAACATTTCTTAAGCTGCTTCTCCAATAAAACCCTTCCAGATCCATTGCCTGAAAATGAGCCGAGAGCTTTTTTATTGATGATAATATAACATTTACGGTAGTTCCTCGTTTTCTAATATTTCAACGAATTAAAAGTGGAAGGATATTATAAACAGCGAACTGTTGCAAAACTCTTTTTTACGTTGCAATGAATACTGTTACTCTTCGAAATACTGTAATGGTTCGTTAAGCATGAAGTACAGCAATCAATCGTTTTACAGACAACAGAAAAAGATATCGAAGTTAACACTTTTCCTTACTTACCACTTTCTGTACGATTTCCGCGGGGTAAAATTCTCGATTTATTGCTGTAAAATCACCATCTGACGAGTATTGCAAATACAATGACAAGTGAAATTGAATTCGTCCCCGGCTGTGACATGCGTCAATCTTCCCAGGCAGTACATTTAAATGGTAATCACAATATTTATTCAAACACTTCAAAATAAATCGCCCCTGAACCAAAACGACTATTGATTTGTAAATTAGCGATTTGTAAAGAAAAAAGCCGATGGAAACTCAGCTTTAGTCTGTCTGCGGAGAAGTCACTGATTAGGTTTTTTGTGAAATGATCAAACATGCGCCATACATAAACTTAAGATCTTTTACTGGATATTAAAAATCATGGCGGATTTTATGTGTTCTGCAAATTTAATGGCGTCAAAAAGAGAACGAAATCTCTACGTAGCTTCAAGCAGATCTCAGCAGATCAAATCTGATTTCAGGGATGTAAGGAAATTTTTAAAGTTTTTATTTTTTCATTTCATTTTGCCATACTTTACAATACAAATTTAAGAAAAACAAATTTACAAACGAAACAAAAGAAGATGAAATGGCGGGGAAATCTAAAAGAAACCGCGAGATCAATGAAAACTTATATTTTCTTTCAAGACTCACGATTGAATGACTTACTCCAAGTTTGGGTCAAGAAGTAAAAACAAAAAGGAGCAAAAAAGAGAAAAATCAAAGATCACAATTGTAGTATACTGCTGAAAGCAAACATCGAAAAAAAAGATTGTTCACAACCATTTACATAAATGTAATGACATTATTAAATTTTAAAACGGCTGTTTGTCACTAGCGACGTGAGGACAACAGTAATTCGGTCAGCGTGAAAAAGGACTCGGCGTGTAAAGTATAAGCACAGTTGCAAAAATTTTCTTTCCTTATGTTTGTGTTTATGTCGCAGTAATTGCTGGTTTTAAACCGGATAAGAAGAGCTAGTCTCTCATTATCATTCACGCTCATGTTTGGGTCAGCCTCGTTCCCATCTTTGGCACGTGGTCGAACGTGACGTCACCCGTTAAGCTGATCGGGAAGGAGCGCTTGAGACTGAAGGTATACATCTTGACCACATGTCCAAAATATTGGATGATTCTTCGTTGGAAAGCAAATTTTTCTCCAGCCGAAAAATCAGGGATAAAAGCTCCCCGATCAGGAATAAATTTGCCATTTTCTTTCAGGTCTCGCGCGACTGAGTTCGCTCCCAAGCCGCTGACAAGTAGCTCGGTTCACTCGACAAGCGCGATTCGGCCTGGGAACGAGGCTTTGTTTGTCCGGACGGTCTTCGACAATATTCCACAATTTTGGCAATTTTCCACACCAGCAAAGTCAATCCAATTGTGTGACTGTTGGTGCTGCTATTGCTGTTATAATTTACGTATTCAAAACTTTGTTAAGTTAACAATTTACTTTAAAATAGTTTCTAATTTACAGAAAATATATAATCTGCATTTGAATACACTCGAGTTCTATTCATTATTGTATAGAGGATTTTGACGGCGGCCAAAACAATAAACAAGTTTCCCCTGGGAAACAAATTTTAGTTTTATGCAAACAATGTTTTATTGTTCTATACCTCAAACGCGGCCGTCGTAAAAATCGTCTATTACTAGACTCGTAGACTATCGTTGACTATCCTTTCCGAAATTTGCTTCGGTAAGACGAAATACTATACTTTAAAGTGAATTAAATTTTAAATATACTCTCTTAGGCCTATTTGACGGGTGTTTTCATGACATGGGTTGGTGGTACGACTCAAATTCCGGTGCAAGATTCAACTTTACATTCCGTTTACTTAAATCCTTTTGTTTTGTTCTGTGATGAAAGAATGAAAATGCAAGGGAATACGAAACAAACAGCCAGCCATACCGCGGTTCAAGGACGCGGGTATGAGGTTCGTACCGGGATGAACCCGAAAAGGTACTGATGAGGATTTGGACCGGAATCATGTCAACGAAGGCAGATTCACGAAATTGAACCGGGCTGAATTTATATCCATGTAAAACACCCTCCTTAGAAACACGAGATTCTGCTGCAGTTTTTGTACAACAGCATAAATCTTGAAGAACTTGAGAGAGTTTGTGTTGTAGATTGCCTTAAATTCTTTATCATCTATGACTATTTTCCTTGCTTTAAAGACTTCTTCCTTTTTTCAACTATTTTGCCCTCTTTAATGGCTATTAAGTCCTGTTTAACAGGGGAGGGGCGCTTGGTTTTTTGTAATTCTTATCTAAGTTATCTCCTAACAGTATTTCAAAAACGCACGCCGTCACCACCAAAAACCTCTTAAAACCTGTTTTTGTCCGAAGCAGGACGTAGATATTGGCTATTTTAACGGGATCTGTGACACCGTCGACAGTCTAGCCCCAAAGGACTCATACAATGCAATGCGACAGCCCTTGCGATGTACTTCTTCCAGAATTCTCCCCGATGCTTGCACGCGATCCAATACAAGGTGCGTTCGCCAAGCAGCCGCGCCTGCAAGGCTGGCTAGTGTCCAGTCCATCTCAGGATGAATTGCTGTGTTATTTCTACTTCCTCGCCAAGGCTAGCTTACAGCTCGCTGCTATCGTCATTATAAAAGGTCCTTCCTGTCCTGGGTAAAATGTAGATGGAATCACGTCATATGTTCCAGCAGGTACCTTGGTCAGCTGCTGCACGTAAAAGCCAGGCCTGAAATAGAATGAATTCATCACATGTGTGTCGTGGTCATGAAGGACAATCACATACCCATGAGCTCCCAGATGAGAAATGTAGTCTTAAGAGAAATATCTCATACATCAGGAAATCTCAGTACTGAAAACTGATTTTTAAGCGTTGTGTGTCTGTTTTCTCGACATAGAAATCGACCTAAACTTGATCTCTCAATCGGCAAAAAAAAGCCACGATGTTTGGAAATTTGCTTCGACTTTTTACTTGCCATACAGAGTACTCGTGGTATTTCATTTTATTTAAGTCATAAAGCCATTACTTTCTTTTATTCTGTTAAGCTTCTAAAGTTTCTAATTGATTATGACAAAGAAGTTACCAAATGAAATTAAAACCGCAACTTATTATAAAAATCATAGCGATCAACACTTTAAGCAATGTTAAGAAAAATCCGAGTCCTTTACCGGCGGGCATTATCGGAAGTGGTCGGGAACATTCGGAAGACTTCTGTCACTGCTGGCTATCTAATTACCTGTAAGTGTCAGAGAAAGCCTCGTACACAGGTTTCCCATCTGAGGCGCGGTCAACCGAACGAATTATTGCACCAACTGAAAATTGCCTAAAAAGGAATAAAAACAAGCAAAAGGGTAATTTTAACTTGGATGAGGTGCGCTAATTACATATGTAAGAACAATCCAGGACGAACAATATTCAACATAGGCTCGATTTCCGCCGTCTCCCGGGTCCGGTCTGTGATCCTGAGTGCGGGCTCATTTTCCCGAACAGCGGCTGGTAATCGAGCCTATATTCAACACTGAGACGAAAATTAGGGACCTTTAGATTTAAATAAATAAATAAATAAATAAATAAATAAATAAATAAATAAATAAATAAATAAATAAATAAATAACTTTATTTAAGAGTCAATGAATTTAGCGGAGAGCACAAATTGGGACACTTTCCAGATCGAATTGGAATTTAGAAGTGTTGGTTTTCGAAGAAAAGGGAAAACCGGGATACCCGGAGAAAACCTCTCGGAGCAAGGACGAGAACCAACAACAAACTCAACCCACATATGGCGCCGAGTCCGGCAATCGAACCCGGACCACATTGGTGGGAAGCGAGTGCTCGCACCACTGCGCAATCCCTGCTCTCCACTTGAGTAAGAGCACAAGATTAAGTTCAAGTAGGACTTCTCAAATCCAGTTAGCATGCTTTAGATAACTACTTTTCTACTGGTAAGCAACAGGAAAGGGCAAGAGCTCTGGGGACATGACTTGTTTGAAATTTGAAAGTCCGGCGTACTCCTGCTCAAACCCAAAGGTCGCTATTATCACAAAGACATCCAACATGGCGATGAATAAATGTAAAATGGTACAAAACTTGCAACGCTTCCCCTCTAAATGATTGCAGAACATGTCATGGCCCAATTTTTTAACCAATGAAAACTTCAGAAAAAGTCACACATCAAAGGTAACGTATTTCACAGTGGGTTACAAATCTTGGTTGCTGAGAACTATGCCGTGTCTTGCAATTGCCTCGACTCGTGTAGGAATCGCGTAGGGGTTTTCCTCATATTCACCTGAAAAAAAGCACTTGTTAAAGCATGCCTGGAAAACTGCTTCATAATCAACACTTACTTCGGACCACGCAGTTTAAGCAAAACTTCAGCTGTTTCTGTAGGCGAAGATGGTTTGAGCTGCATACGATAAACAGGATTATTGGTATGGGACGAGTAATTGGGGCATCCGCCAGCTAGATTGCCTTTCCATTCACCAGTCACCTGAACACAAACAATTTGAGAGTATTGTCAGGGAAATGAACAAATTAAAAGTTAAACTTGGAGCCAGAGGTGATCATGCGTTGTACAAGAGTTTAACATAAGCCTTTTATTACAAGAAATTTAACCCCAATTTCGTTGGTCGAGTAAACAAGTTAATCCGGTCATACCTGTTTTTCAGCTGTGTATGGGACAGGAACGGCGGATAAACGGAATTCAGTGGATGAAAAGACCTGCAGTCCAACAACAGCAACAAAGTTTAAACGTCTCTTATCTTAAGACAAGTATGGTTACTATGGTGAGATGCGATGGTGTAAACCAAGCAAACCTGAAGCAAAACATCTAACACGTGACAAGCGTAGGAAAAAAATTGTGGAAAGCGTGGGAAAACGTGTAACCGGCAGAAAACGCGGGAAAACGTGTAAGCTGTCAAAAGCGCGGGAAAACACGTGACCTGTGGCAAAAACGAATGCAATGTTGCAGAGTATTTAAACCTGCAACAAACGGAAACAAATGAAACGAAAGTTTTAATTGCTTCCGAACAGCAGTGGAAAAGAGCTTTTAACTGACAAACGATAAAATAGGACGATAAGATGAAGTTATCAAGTGGAATGTAGGTGGACATGCCTTGATAGTGTAGTGAATGGTGTTGGTTTTCTCGTACTGAGAGACAACGAGAGTAAATCGCTTTGTTCCTTTGGGAGCGTTGAGCTTGGCCAAGTAAAACGGACTGTTGATTTTGGTGCCCTCTAAGAACGGGTTATCTGAAAGGACAAATAAAAATTGAAATAAAATCAAGTATATGGAGATTACCAGAAAAGAGAACTGCGGAGAAGAATACCCTGACAGTGCTTTTAGCAAATTCAGTTGTTGCAAATACAAGAATGACGAAGCTGTTGTTGTTGTTGTTGTTGTTGTTGTTTTTTTTTTTGGCTTAAACAAGACTTGAACCATCGGTCTTAGGATTCTCGTTCAAACCATGAATTTTTGCAAGCCTCTTGATTTGCAACTGGTGAATACACAGAAAGCATTGCAAGGATCTTTATAAATTAGAAAATGTACAAGTGAAATCACCGATCATTATCGATAAGTTGAAACACAACGTCTTATCAAAGACGCCTGTCTGCTGTCTCAGCCCTAAAAATATATTCCTTCTTAAAAAAACTTTACTTCCAAGAAACAAACAGGTAATTCAATTACCTGGATAAAACACTCTCCCACCATCTGATTTGTAGACATGAACTGTAATAAATTCTTTGTTCTCTGCAAAATCATCCTGTCAGATGGTACAATAACAATAACAATAACAATAACAATACTTTATTTCACCCCATTATTATTACAACAGAAAATATAAATATATACATACAATAGATGATAGGGGTGCTGGCTGCCCGAAATAACCTAAAAGTTAAAAATGCCAGGCAGCCAGCTGTAAGAAAAGATATCTAAATGTTAAGGTCAGGGACACAAGAACAAAAGCACATAACTACACACAAAAATAAAGTTAAACAGAGTTAAGTAAAGTACCAGTATATTAAAATGACCATAATTCTTACGTTGCAAAACAGTATTATTTCTTATCTTAGAATTGCAAAATCGAAATCGAAGTACAGATGTCTAGTAATCAAAGACATTAATACACAATTACTAGTACACCAAGGTTAATGCGCATTGTACTAATAACATCAAACAGGGGTCAGGGTTGGCGCAGTGGTGAGAGCGCTCGCTTCCCACTCCCAGGTTCGACCTTCAGGGCGCATCTACAGACAATTATCAAGGTAATTCAAAATTTTTTGTAGGCTACGTAATGAAAATCCAACAGTTCACACTGCTACAAAGAGCATTAATTAAAAGGAGTAAATAGGCCAAGTTTGACAATTTATGTTATAAAATAGCGAAGATGTCGTTCCGTAAAGCCAGGAATTATACAGACAATCGTAAGCAAAAATATTTTGAGACTTAAACGAAAGACTTTAAAAACCTGGCGTATGCGGGCTCCTTAACCTCCCGAAAAACTCTTTTACATTCACAAAATTCATTACCAAAAATTCAATTTTTGATAATTTTGAAAGCAAAAACATTTAAGTTTCCCAAGATTAAGAAACAACCGGCAATCTTTAGAAATTTAAAGGGACAAGAAAAAAAATTAATACCTTTCGAAGGCCGAAAGCTTTTCGGGAGCTTTGGGGAACGCATACCTGATCCTTTTACTAGGTGTCAATGCATTTTTATTACCTGTCCTACAAAGCGTGAACAAAGGATAATTATTACTATTTTCCAACATTTTCCACCCCTCAATGAAGAGGATTATCGGCCGGGCGGTCAACAGGGCACGGTTGTTCGAAAGCCGATTAACTTTAATCCACGATTAAAAGTTAACCGAGGTTTTCTGCTCGCTCGTTACAATTGTTTCTAAACTCTAATGTTAAGCTTGTGGTAAAGAAAAGTCAAAGTCAAACTGAGGGACAAAAATCTTTTTGAAAAGTCTTTCTTGACGTGTAATAAAACTCGAACCAAAGTTCTTCTTAATCCAGGATTAGCTAAATCGGGCTTTTAGCAAAAGGGTCCAGATGTTTAGATGTTCTGTTGCCAGATCTGAGTCCTAATCACAATTCGCAAAAAGAAAGCATCTGGTTATGACTAGTGCTTTAAATTGGCGCGTACCAGCTTCAGAATTTGAAATTTAGGCGTAAATATTTGTAGAGCCAGCCCTTCAAAATGCACCCTGCGAGCAGTGGTTTGTCCAGCGGACACTCCGCTGGAGAAACCACTGCTCACAGGGTATTCAAAATGGCACATGTCATTTACAAAACTGACCGGACTTTCCTCTCCTCTCAGTGATACAGTGTAACAAGACTGCGCTTCAAAAGCATACCTTTTGGGTGATGTGTCGGGTGAGCAGAATCCATACAACAGCGTCATTGTCGGATGACATCAACTCCAGCTTGTACTGTGGATTGTCACCTGTCAACCACGTGTATTGTTTATTTACTTATTTATTCAAATTGTCATTTTCACTTCGCATATAAACAGAAAAGTATCACAGTTTAATAACAATATTTTGGCATGTGCTGTCTATTTGGCCGTGCAAATTGGCTCCAGCTTCTAAATACATAAATGAAATCACAAAAGCGTGAGCGACCGTATTGAGAAACATTTTTCTGAAGTTCTAATTTTCGAACTTGTGGATCCAATTTTAAAGTATAGCCATTCAAACTGAAAAAAAAAAACCGTTGTGTAGCATTTTCCTATGGTGTTATGATAAATTATGTGTTACGGGCTGTTGAAATAGGAAAATTACAGTTTCAACTTCCTCTACCAAATCTGAAAACCGAGCATTCTCTGTTTGTACCTCCAAGTTATGGAACCGTCTGCCTAATTATATTAAGCGTAGCTCCAGTGTCAGTACCTTTAAGTTATCTCTGAAAACTAATATTTTTTAAAGATATCTTACCTCTTAGGCAATTTAAGTTTTATTATTTTATTTTCTTCTGTTATTGTGAGGCGTCTTAGAACTTTTGTATAAGGCGCTATATAAATTATATTATTATTATTATTATTATTATTATTATTATTATTATTATTATTATTATTATTATTATTACCAATGTTGTAGACGTCTTTCTTTGGTCCTTCAGCAGCTGTCCAAGTGCTAGATGGAGAAAGCATACTGAGTTCAGTTTCTTGTCTAAGACCATAACACGGTAGACTTGCCCCCAACCCTTTTACTACTAAACAGTAATCTTTCATCTGTAGTGTGGTACAATTTGAGATATTTGCATTGAAAAGCAAATATGCCAAACCACATGGCTTTGGAAGATGATCTTTGCACTTTTTGGAATTTTGCATGATCAACGTCCTCACAAATCTGGCTAACTTGAAATAGGATTCTTGTCACTCTGGATTGGCAAAAGTTCCCGACGTTAAATTTAGCGACAATCCTGTCTTTCCATTGGAAACAAGAAAAGCGTCTCTAATTGCCCGTTCCGGAATTCAAATGGAGACTGGGGAAGAGTTTTTAAATTTTCATTTTATCAGAAATTGGAGTCCATTACAAGAAAGATCACATTAAAATCCATCAGTCAGTTTACCAAGGTTGAGGTTCTGTCGTAAGATTGTAACCATGTAGAAGGCTTTCAAATATCAGACAAATGGAGAGACGTGGTATGGATTTGGGGGACCCCATCTCAGAATTGGAGACATTTGTATGGAATTTGCGAGACCTTTGACAGGTCACAGCCTGGTTGATATGCAGTGAAAGATAACCAAACTTGGTGAACTTACTCATTTTTAGGTGATTGCTCTGGTGACGAAGTTCATTTATTTATATGATGCAATTTGAACAGTGTGTATCTAGAGCCCAGTCCCTTTATGAACTTCGGAACGGGCAATACCTTAGCAGGTGTTTGTAGAGCAACGTTTTAATTAAAGTGCTTTCAATTGAAACTTGATGTAAACCATCCATCAAGCAATTAAGACTTCATACACACTTTTTAACATACATCCCTCTCGATCATGTTAAGTAAGGCCAGGAAAGAAACACAAAGCAAACATTAGAACTCAACTACACGAAGACAAACAAACCAACCAAGCTGGTGGATACTCACGAGTGAAGAGCGAAGCGATATTTGAAGAGTTTAGGATTCCAGTTCATGTAAATCACATCGAAAAATTGCAAAAGACTCTCCCAGTTGATCCAGAAGACTCCTAACAAAAGAGAGAAAAAGACATGGTGGTGGTGAGGCGATGTTTCGCTTGCAATATATTGTAGATGAATTGATATACATGTATGTTTTTTTGTTGATATAAAAAGCATTACTAACAATGGCGTGTATCAATACTTAAAAACACGAGGTTCACATTTTTTCAAGTGTAGCTCCCCCACCTCAGATTTTTAAAAGTTGTTTTGCAAACCCCAAAACACTAAAACTTGTTAACATATACCGTGTAGCACGGAAATTTTGCGGGAGTTTTATCTTGCGGATTGGCGATTTTTTTGATGTATCAGTAAGTCGTCCCTGTAAACATTCCATGAGAGGAAAATTTCAAGGATGGTATGCTGGAGAATTTGAGAAGGAGATTAACGCTGGGCAAAACACCAGTGACATTGCAATTGAGATGGGCATTCCAGTTACTTATGCGTGAGCTTACCTCCGTCGCGTTGGCTGATCGATTAATCAGTACATGCAGAAAAACCCAGCAATAATAATGTGGCATCGCAGACGCCCTAGCAAATGGTGTTCCTTCAGATGACCCATTCGTGCCAATCTAATGTACTGAATTGCTGTACACTTGACATTTTCTGTGCTTTACACATTTTTTTGTTTGCGATACAGACTATCGCACAAGCTCTGGTTGCTTTTCCCAATAGAAAATCATGATAACTTTAACGTTTTTAAACGTAAAAAAGTCTTATGTAATCACCCCAGTGGTACAGGTCTATTAAAAGCGGAGTTTTAATTTGATTGAAGGGAGTTAATTTTTGCGGCGTTTTATCTTACGGGGTTTTTTTTTCTTTCTACAGGAACTCATTTTTTGCGGATCGAGGTAAATCCGCAAAATCCGCAAAAATTAGAACCCGCAAAATTTTCATGCTACACGGTAGCTGAATTTCTAGTCATACACTTCAGCAAAAAAATACAAAAATTGACATGTTACGATGGTGGACAAAACAAAAGAAAATTTGTTCACATAGTTTGCAAAAAAATGGAAGTTAACTCGCAGAGGAGAAAAATAGGCAGTCTCAGACTGCATGTGTCTACTGCAGTACTGGTATAGAAATGTGATAAAAAAAGAATTGAAGAAAAGGGAAATAAGACTGAAATGAAAACGAAGAGGGAGGAGTGGAAATAGGATAGAGATAAAAAAAATGGTTGTAAAAATGTTGCACAGAATACTGGTGAGATTGCGATTACGCTGGTATCGTTTACTACAAACATTTTGTATGAAGAGAACTGTAACTTTATTCTAATATAAACAATATATCATATAATCTTAGAACGTGAACCACAACTTTGTACTGAAAGCAATGCAGCAAAGTTCTAAACATAAAGTACTGAAAACAAAGTTCTAATCTGAAACGTAGGCATAAAATGCAACAGAAACTATTAATTAATCTATACTGAACTTATGAATGGCAAGTATCATTCTTTAACCCTTTGACTCCTGTCGTAAAATGCGCAGTAGATAAATAAATATCGTTGGCTTCCAAACTTAACTGTATATTAAACTGGAATGATTAAACAAATGTTTTCTGACGTAAAATAATATGGTTACCTATTAATCATTTGCCGAAAAACACACTTGAACGCAAAAATTGCTAAAATTCACGGCATGTTGATGAAGACCTTTGGCATATCAAATTTCAACCCGCTTATGCAAATTGTCTTGATTACGCATCTGTCGCTTCTCAAACGCATATATGAATTGACAAAGACACAAAAATCAACCAAAAGCTTTTCCAACAAAACATTTTATTGAAATAAACGATGCATTTGCTATTAGAGTTGCGTGCGTGCAAACACGCATGTAAAATTTGAAGACACTCCGTGTTTGTTCAAAGCGATCACTCGCAGTAATTTGGGCACGTTTGCGATGAAAATTACAGAAGTTACAGAATTTTGGTTCAAATCATCACTTAGACTATTTGTAAAAAGCAAATCAACATCGGAAAACATCATTTACCGTATTGTCGCCATTGTCCTGATCCAGAAATATAATCGCTTAGATCTCGGTCAGTCGAGGATTAGCGTCGGCTTTCGATAGGATTCAATTTGGGATTCCTGTGGCATTTACACTCTTACACTCTTTCACTCTTTCACTCAACCCGATGACATAGTGTCAACGCTTCTCTAGAAGCCGTAGACACAAAAATCTTATTGTTCCTGTCAACCAACATGGCCGCCATGACGTTACATGCAACCATCAATAGGCCATTTCCGAGTTGCTGTGAACCTCACTATGAAAGCGAGGCTAAGTGCAAAACTTTTCATAGCTGTTAGCCTGCGAGCAAGCTCTCTTGGGGGTGGGGGGCGGGAGAGAGAAAGAGGAGAGATTTCTCCTCTTTCTCCCTCCCGCCCCCCACCCCCAAGAGTGCTTGCTCGCAGGCTACATAGCTGTATGAAAATTAGTTTTGTTTGCATTTGAATGAAAACTGATTTTCATAACAAAAACTTTGCACTTAGCCTCGCTTTCATAATGAGGTTCAAAGCAACTCGGAAATGGTCTATTGACGGTTTACGGAAATAATTCGAAGATAAAACATTATTTTAAGATTACAAACGAGGCTGAATTTCTCAAAGATTGGAATACGAACTCTGAGATTCTTACCGTTCCTGTCTAGAGCTTACATTGCCCAAAGCTTTTTTTTTGCGATTTCTCTTAGGTCAAATTACATGTACACGCAGATTGCGTGTAATTCAAGGTGCGTGCAATAATTCGTGTAACTTTTTAAGCATTTTTTTTTTGCGCGTAAAACTGCCATATTTGCAGGTATTTTACACGCGCTTAGCTATAGGAACTGCTATTCCTGTGGCCAATCCTGTACTTAGCACAGATCAAAAGAATGTTACTTGAACAGTCATTTACACCCAGTTTGCACTTGATTGTCACTTGCTTTCTTGATAGTCATGTTCAATCCATCGAAACGTCGCAACACATTAATTTATATACAGCTTTATTAATTTTTTTTAAATAAATAACTGAGGTAATTTTACCATTATCAATTTGAAGGGCACTTTTCCTGTCATAATTGAGCGCTCGTTGAAGCTCCGGTGTCCAGTTGGTGGAGTCCGATTCGGAAAATTTTCCCTGTGAAATGCAAACACACATATTACTTAGTAACTTACTTGAGGCAAAGCTCTAGTGCCTACCAAAAGCCAACACCAAAGTTATCAAATCTGGCCCATCACAATGGATGTAAATATTAGCGAAGTGATACATACTTTCCATCTTAGATGGCTCCAGGGATTTTTAAGTTGAAGGAGGCGATGTCCCTGAAATACAACAGACCAGGTGTTTCCATAAGTAAGCAGATATAGTGTATGGTGAAACTCTCAAGGCAGGCTGGAATGAACCCAGGGTGACTTCCCACCGCCCCGAAAAAAGCCTACAGCAAAAAGATACCAATGCTCAACTGATTTGTTTTGTATACGAGAGTGAACCAAGTCAAGCAAAGCATCAGTAGTTGTGAACAAAAGAAATCAGTCAAGGGTCCGTAACTCTTTTGTGCAGGTTGCTTGCGTTTCTAATAAATGATTGAACATTTCGCTCAAGAATTAAATACGCAGCAAAGTTCCTCACAATGACAACCAGTCTCTCTGCCAAAGTGGGGCTTCTTTGCCAGAGCAATTTCAACTTAAAGGCAAAAAAAGTCATTAACACCCTTCAATTATAGCAACAATGTTGAATGTCACCATCATTGAACATACAAATTATTATAGTTCCTTATCCCAATCCAGTTCACTATCCTAATTTCATTCCTATTGTTATTCCCATAATGTCGCAATCCTATTCAAAACACAATCCCCATTCTCATTTGTATTTCAAATCAAATTTGCAATGATGATGATGGTTTGGATAAATGGGCAACAAGATGTGTCTGTTCAATTATTTTGTTGGAAAATATGACTGGACAACAGCTTATACAGGTGCCAATGGCTGCCGCTATCAGTCCATTTGTTGGTCCTACCCCTTTTATTATTGTGAAACAGGATAAAGTGATTAAACAAAGATAGACACCAGGGGTTTCTAATTCTTTTCTCATTTGCTTCCCTGTCCGATTCCCATTTCCATTCCTAATCTTATCCTCATTTGCTATGATTCTCAATCCTTACCTTGTTATTTTTTTTGTCATACAAACAAAAATCACCTGGACTTTTCTCATATCTAACAAGGCATAGGCATGAGTAGACACCAGTCCCGCCCGGTCAGCATCGCTGTCACTCAAGGGTCCTGTCGCCACTGTGATGAGACAGTCACCTACAATCATGCACAAACTGTTAAGAAACTTTCAGTTGATCTGCAAATTCGACTGCTACAGTGATACAGTGTACATCAACAACACAGCCCCCCTTCCCCTCATCAATGTTAGTCCACCGCTGAAAAACAGGCTGAGTCATTGTCCGGCCTTTAAGCTACATTGAGTGAGGGGGAGGGGGGAGTGAAGGCTTGCTACTCTCCAGGCAGTGTTTTCCTTAAGAAGATTGATATGTATGCACAAAATTCGCATTTTTCTTAACAAGTTTTGTCCTCGATTGTAGATTGAGATGATAATAAGAGCGTTTCTTTAGTGTGTGTTAAAAAAAGCCTGTCGTGACAAATTTAAATATGCAATTAGTCCCCACTAGTGTGAACATTAAAGTTTAACGTGTGATGTGACAATTTTCACAGAGATTGTAATGATATCTTTAGGAAAACATTAATCACTGTGAGTGACAAAGGAAAGCTCAAATACAAGTTACCTCTCCTCAGTCCATTCAAGAGCCGATCAAAATGCATACTCTCATTGAAAGCAGGATTGTTCCGTTTGATGGACATGCGCTCTGGTATCCAGCCCGTGAGAGCATGAAGGTCAATACTCTAATTCAATCAAAAGAAACAGAGCTGTTCAAAGAGTCAGCTGGAAAATGCAAAAAGCATTGTATTATATTGCATGGCACAGTTGATAAGTCCTAAGGTTTTGACACCTCTTTTACATGCTCTTTCTGCTTTTCCAGACTTCTAAGGGCCAAAACCATCACATACAATTTATTGTTGATTGGCGAAGGTTGTGGAAAGACAGGCAGCGACAGATCCAAGATGTTATGAAAGGGGAGGGGGGTTGTATGTTGATACAAGTCCTCAAGGTAGTTTGGGAGGGTAAGAGATTCACCCTTGAATTTTTTTACAATGGAGACATTTAGAATCGCATTTACAGCAAACATGAGATTCACGTTCATGTTTTCTCGAAAAAATTAGTACACAGATGAGAATAGTGCAAAATAATTCTGACCTTCGATGCTAACACAAAACTACTCAGTTTTACTAAGAACTACAAACAGCGAGCAGCAAATACAGGGTAAACATGATCACGTGGCCATTTCTGCCATTAAGTTTGCTGTAAACGTAATTCTTAATCTGTCTAATGGCAATTGGCAAATGAGCCTGGATTACTTGCTTTTTGAACTTGGTGCAATGACGTCAACCATTTTGAGCCTGCAGCTGAAGAGTCAATTAATATGAAGATGTTTTACTTTAATCCTTATTATCAGAACAAAAAATAAATCCCCTGAAAAATCCACTTACAGAATTAGAACCTGGAAAATCATATCCTCCCATCACCTAGGAAACAATAGCAGACAAAATATTAGAAATGTTAACGATTTCCACTCTCTTGCCTTTTTGTAGGAGGAATGTGAACACAAAAGTTAAAACTATATCTACTCACTCACTCACTCACTCACTCACTCACTCACTCACTCACTCACTCACTCACTCACTCACTCACTCACTCACTCACTCACTCACTCACTCACTCACTCACTCACTCACTCACTCACTCACTCCCTCCCTCCCTCCCTCCCTCCCTCCCTCCCTCCCTCCCTCCCTCCCTCCCTCCCTCCCTCCCTCCCTCCCTCCCTCCCTCCCTCCCTCATTTAGCTGACTGCAATGCATTCGACCACTTTTGTGGCTTTCAGAGCCAATATTACTTAGCCCACAAGTACAGGTGGCCGGTTTATTGAAGTATCCTTCCTCATGCTATTTAACCCATAGCTGATAAGCAGGTTTGTTATTTGGAATTACTGTTTCCTGGGAGGGTTGCTGACCAGGGCTGTAGAGCCCCACCTGCCCTTGTTTTGTAAACCACCCTTGTAACAAGGGTGGTTTAGAGGTTGCTGACACTTGCTAAAGGTGTCACCTCAGACTCTGGTGGGTGGGAGCAACCATCTTCCTGTGGTAGGCTAAGGTGGCAGCATACCCCCGTGCCCTAACACTCCACTATATGTGTACTAAAAGTGCACTACAGGTATATCTACAGTACTGCTCATAAGTAAGTTGAACCCTCACACAACAAATGATTCTTGTCTCCTTTAAAAAGACCGCCATTAACACATTGAAACTTTTACCTGAAACTTGTGTGCAATGGCACTGCGAAACAAGTTTCAGCAGGCATTGAACCATGTAACATGGTCAGTTTCATGAAACTTTTTTGAACTTCCGTAGCGAGACAAGTTTCACAAAAAGTAGAACCGCTTTCTACCTCTGCAACGGCTCGCAACAGTTGCAGTGGTGAAAAAACAAGAGTTTCGCCATGTAACACCACTTTGTGAAACTTGTTTCGCAGCGCTGTTGCACATAAGTTTCAGCTAAAAGTTTCAATGTGTAACAACGCCTTTTTAAGAGACATTGAGAAGAACAAGCAAATGAGTAAAAGCCAAATATGTTTAACTGACCTTAAGATAGGCCTTCTCAATTAAACTGACCCACATTTCATTGCGATTGTTTGAGTAGGAACATAATAGTTCACCATCTCTTCCCACGGGTAACGTGTCATCAATAATCACCTGTATGGAGTAGAAAATGAAGCCATAAAATTTTTAGTGGTTCTCTGAGGTGATAATGTCTTCAAAGAATATTTTTTGGGCAGTATGCAAAAAGAAGGGAAGTTAAACTTCCTGAAACATTGCTTTTAGAACCTCAAAGAAATTACCCCCCCCCCCCCCCCCACCAGAAAAAAATAAACTGCAACTCCCAGAGGTGGGTACAGTTCTTGGATGTGTTAAATTTATCCACTTGGAACACAAGCCAGTGGAAATTTCTTTAACCAGATGTTAAACAGACTTGTCAAAAACTTTGTCAAGTGTGGTGGCCAATGGTACAGCATACAGCACTGTTAAACATGTATATTTATTCTACCCTCATCCTTCAAATCCAACATTCCTTTTAATGCTAAATACCTTTCTTGCAACTCCATTAATGCGCAGTTTGATCATGTATTTTCCAGATGGGTTGATAACTGGTTTTCCTGCACGATTTTGTGGGTAAATTATGCTGAAAAAGGTATAAATTAATACAGCTGTATTACAATGATGTTCATGTATCAGGTGAGCAAAACCATCGCATAATGAGTTTAAAATTAAAATTACTGCTGCGACAAATAAAAATAGTTAAATAATATTCCTGTTTCTTCAATGTACATGTAACTTCCTGTATCTACCAAGAACATTCCCTCTTAAAAGAGGCCAAATCACACATAAAAAAAAATAATACTGTGACTACTAATTTGCTCAAAGACCTGTGCATAACTAAGTTCGGTATTATGCAGCTCCTATTGGTCAGAACAGCTTGAAATTATGAAGCCCGGCAACTAAAGTAAAAACATTGAAAAATTTCCAGTATAACCAACCCACCCCACCCCCCACCCTAAATATAAGCCCTCAAATCTCAGACCATAAATTCCCTCCAATATAAACAAGTCACCCACCCCCTCCCCCCAACCCTCCCCCCCCAAAAAAAGGAAACAAATATAAGCCGTAGAATGTATCTACCTCTTACACTGTGTAGTATCAAGTGAACCTGTTTTATGAACTGTGATGATATCACATTGTCTGACATTTCACAATGGGACTAGACTGTGACCTTAATGTAATTTACTAATAACATATTAATCAATGTCTGTGTTTACATACATGCATCCGATGATTACAATAGTACAATATAGTTTATTCTAGTCATTTGCACTTCCATGACTGAATTCCTGCCCGATTACAATTCAAGGATACATTATTGATTCCTGTGAAATATTCCAAAGCATTCGTAAAAATACAGTTTGGAGTTACAGGACTACAAAATGCATCTTTCACTGTCTCTCGTTTTGAAATGTGATACACAACATTACACAAGCCAACCAATTTTGAAACGCAAAATCTCTTCAATGATAACCCCCCCCCCCCCCCTACCCTCCTCTCTGAAAATAAGTCCCCTGTAAGTGTTATTTCAGTGACTACTGGGCCTAGGGCTTATATCCAAATTTTACATAATATTTATTCAAAAACTAAAAATACCTTGTTATCAAAGTCTTTTTAAAGTTTCTCTCGTATGCAGCACTGATGGCTAATGAAGCAAGAAATGAACAATCTGATACAATAGTCTGTGCAAAAAAAAAAATCAAACAAAAAAATAATCAAACATTCAAATTAAAATAATTTATTTTCACATGCAACAGTTATGGAATAAAATTAATAAAATAAACAAAATTAATGTCTAAATACTTTCACCATTTTTTAAAGGTTAATTGTGAGCAGGGATGGAGCGGGGGTGAGAGCACCTGCCTCCCACTGGTCAATGTGGCCTCAAGGTTCTATTCCCAGCATTAATGTCATATGCGGGTTGAGTTTGTTGTTGGTTCTCTTCCTTGTTGCAAGGGTTTTAATTTAAAGTCTGGGTTTTCCGGTTTTCCTCCCTCCACAAAAATCAACAACACTTCCAAATTCAAATTTGACTCTTGAGCGCCACACACATTAATTGCAAGTCAGATAGCTGTAGCTTGGTGCCACCCAAGGCCTCCCTAAATACTGTTTTTTAACAACAATTTAATCCTTCAAAGCCTGCTCATCGCCATAATCAAATTTTTCCTAACAATATTACTACCTGATCAAACATCAAGAATGAAGGAAACAATCACCAAAAGATAAAAATAATGTCTTAAATTTCATACATATTGTAAAGACTCGAGGCTCAAAGGGTTAAAACATCTTTTGAAATCTGTCACAGTGAACACCTTATGCTGAAATTCCTGTCAATGTTTGAACATTACTGCAACTTCTGCACTCAAAAACAAACTTCTAAATTAACAGCACTTCCATCAACACTTGGATGTTTCAACTTTCATTGATAAAATAGTGTAGGGATGATGATGTAGTTTAAAGCACATTGGATGTTAAGTTGGAAGACCAGAGGATCGGTGGTTCAAGACTAGGTTGGTCCCTTCATCGCTGTGTTATTTCCTTAAGTTAGACAAGCAACTTTTTTCCACATTGTGATTGTCTCTCTTCACCCAGGTGTATGAATGGGTACCAGCGACATACTGCTGGGGATAACCCTGTGATGGACTAACATCCCATCCAGGGAGAGCAGTAATACTCCTAGTTGCTTCATGCTAAAAACAAAACCAGGTTAAGTTACCTGTATGGCCATGTGGGCACTTACAGTGAGGCTCCTAGTGCAACTTTTATTGCCAAAATAAACATTGTAACACTGGTAATATTTATCTATTACTCTCCACTCTTACCACAAATCAACATAATTCTACTAACTGTCTGAAGTTAGATCTCAGGATCAAAAGACTTGGTGATATTAAATTCTTACATAAACTGTCATCCTTGACAAAGAACAGCAAATTTATCATGACATCCAATTTTGTTTAGACGAGCGTAATTTCATGAATCATTCACCTGTTTGATGCTGAAACTGGAGATAGCATAGATCATGTCAGGGTTCTCACACAGCTCTGGTGGCCTAAACAAGAATAATGTTATTTAACATGACTGTACATAAGTATAACTAATTTTTTTACAATAACTGTCAAAATTCTCGCATGCTAATTGGCTCGTAGCTATTGTCTATAAGAGTACAGACAGTTCTCACACACTGAATGCCATTTGTCTGCTACACAAGAATGCAAAAGTACAGCATTTATTGACAACTCAACAACTCCACAAAGATTGCAGACTCACTGACAGACTGGCATGGGGCTGACAGGGTGAGAAAGCTGTTGCTTCTTATGGCAAGAAAACAAAAACTGAATCACATCACCGAATGTGACATCTGATATCCTGACTCACACCTAGCCTCCCAATTCAGTGTGCGAGAACTTCATTTCTTGCCTCTTTCGCAAGCTCGGCCGGCAAGAAAAACATTTCAAATGTAAATCTGACTGCTCCTATCAGAAGTCGAACCTTATACCTTCCGATTAATTACTAGTTCATTTGCCCTACCACTGAGCTACAGGAGACTCGTGGGAGCTAAGGCCATTAAACCAGGTTTATGGGGCAAACAAAATGTAAAAGCAAAATCTGAGAAAAAAATGAAAAACCTAAAATTCAACATAAATAAAAAATTGTTTATGCTGCCAGGGAGTTCCAGCCTTTGAATTATTAATTAAAACATTTTAATTTACCTGGTTTTAGGAGATTGCAAAATGGCTTACCTTAACCACTTGGCAAAACGTGCCCTTTGCTTCTGAGAAAGTGGAAGCTGGCCATCTTTGTCACTAACATTAACAAGAATGATTATTTTCAAGGTGATAAAATCACAAAATGTCCACTGAGTAAAGAAAACCACATGATGCATTGCAATTGTCCATGTAGGAAGCTGTACATTTTGAAAAATAGGGAATTTATGTTGTGGTTCAAATTTGGGTCAGGTTTGTTTTTTCTTTGTCTCAGATTCATGAATAAATCATAAATCAAACTGGTTTTAATGAAAAATTCCAAACCAAAAACAAATTTAAACTACAAGGGATTACAATTAAAGAAGTGGTCAAAACTTGAACAGGACACAAAATAGATGGTGGTCTCTGCATGTACCCCTTCCCCCACCCCACCCCCCTCCTTCCTCAACCTCAAAAGATGGTGTCTTTGTTGCATAGCCACCTCTCTATCCAGCAGTAAAAATGATAATGAGATTAAAACCTCACTTTTCTTGTTTATTTAGCAATCACGACTCTAATGCTAGCTGAATATTTCTGTGTCAACTCAAATTTTAAAGCCAATAAAATTTTGTTGGTAATGTTCATGAGATAGGTGGTGTCTTTGATAACCCCCATACCCCAGACAAGGTGAGTCTTCTTCCAACAAACTTGTTATGACCAGTTCCCATTAACAGCCTTTGTTTATTTGACACAACAAAAATGCCAACAAAATAAGCCATACCTGTAATAATCAGGATAAGCAAATCTCTCCTTGAGATCAATATCCAGCCAAGGGGGAAACAGTTTACCATTTATGTATGATGTACGTCTAAGAAAAACAAAAACAAAAACAAAAAAAAAAAACAGGAAAGTTACCTGAATGGAACCAATGAGCTTGCCATAAAACTGATTTGTTTTGAGACTAATCAGACTTCAAAAGAGAAATGAAAATCATATATTTGAAGAAATATATCAAACACGAGACACAGTGTTTCATCACATATCAAACATTGAGAAGATATAATAATAATAATAATAATAATAATAATAATAATAATAATAATAATAATAATAATAATAAAGAAGTTTAATTCCATCATCATCGCAGTTAATCTGAATTACAATGTGGTTACAATTGTACAACTATAAGAATTACATACTGTTAATCAATCAATGAGGGACTGGGTTACAATAAGTTTCATATCAAAATTACAAATAAATTCATACTTATGCAAGTTAAAACTTGAGTATAAAGTCTAAAAATCTAAAGATCGTTGAAAGCTAAAATAGTGCTTGGGAAAAAACTATGGCGCAATCTTTCTGTCCTGCATTTAATTAATGTATATTTATTAGCGCTTCTCGTTTGATAGTGATGCATGTGCTCTCTCGTTACTGGAAGATGTTTAACAAGAGGTCCTCCTCTTGAGATCTTTTCAAGAGTTTTAACACAAAGTTCACTACGTCGTTCGTCTAATGTTCTTAAATTTAGGAAATGAAGAGCTTCTGAGTAGGAAAGCGCGGGAACTATGATTTTGAACGCACGTTTCTGTATGCGTTCTAACTCTTGTGAGAGGTAGGAGGGAAGAGCGTGGTGCCATACTACACAGCAATATTCTAGTAAGGATCGTATCAGGGCGGAATAGATAGAAATTAGATCATTAATCTCAACGCCCCCTCGACGGAGTACTCGGAGTATATGAAGGCGTTTAGAAGCCTTGGTGACAATAGATTCAATGTGATTGTTCCATTTTAAATTATTCTGAATGACCAGACCAAGTACTTTATGCGAGGTTACAAGCTCTAATTGTTGATCATCGATCTTCAAATGAGGGAGTTCTATGGGATCCTTTAGGAAGCAAATCCGCATTTCTTTGCATTTTTTAGCGTTAAGTTTCATCCAGTTACTGGAGCTCCAAGAGGCGATGGTATCGAGACTAGCTTGGATAGTTGAGTTGCTATTTCTTACAAGCCCTTCACACAACGATACGTCATCGACATACTTCCAAGTGCAAGATTCGGGATCTGGGATATTCAATTATTGTTGATCATTACCAGGAACAATATTGGGCTGAGTTTTGTTCCTTGGGGAACGCCGGCAGTTATTGGGAGCCAGTCAGAGATCAAGCCAGCCAGCTTAACGCGTTGTCGGCGGTTAGTCAGAAAACTTATAATCCACGGTATTAAAGATGTGCGAACGCCTAAGACCAGAAGCTTTTCTATTAGTACATTGTGCCCAATGCGATCGAAAGCTTTAGAGAAGTCAAGAAAGCAAAGGCAGAGATGTCGTCCGGGTGAGTCGAGATACGTAAGCCAGTTGTGAATCATGTCAAGTAGACAAAACGTTGTTAAAGTTCCTTTCAGACATCCAAACTGATTTGGGTTGATTTTGTCCTTGACATCGTCGATTAACCATTTGACCACGAAATCTTCAAGAACTTTGGCCAAACAAGGAGTCAACGAGATAGGTCTGAAGTCGCCCTCGTCCATAGGTGATTGTGATAGAGAGTTGAAAATATGACGCGTAGCGCAGTATTTTTGACGAACTTCGAGGTTTTTGATGTTGTGATGAAACACTGTGACGAGTGTTTGATATAACTTCACAAACAAACTGATTTTGAAGGGGAAATTAAGGATTCAAAAACGAGGAGTTTTTCATCATATATCCAAACACGTCACAGTGCATGATTTCCTTTGTCTTTGGCTTTTGAATTATTAATGAGTTTGAGAACCATGGATGAAAGAATGAATAAATGAGAGATCATCCAGCTATGCATGCAACTAATGCAGCTGCAAAAAGAAAGCCTGATAAAAATTTAAGGTGCTGTTACACTTGGCAATTTTTGTTACAACTTGTCTCACAATTTTGATGTGACACAGGCTGCACGAATCATTGCCTAGACAAGTGTAATATTCACTACAATGAACATGTCTCACATTTTTTGTTGCCACAACCATTACAAGAAGTACATGTAGAAGTCAGTTATACTTTGTGCAATGCTGACTGCAGCAAAAACATTGCAAGACAAGATTGCGAGACCATTTGCACCAAAAACTGACAAAAAAGGGGGGGTTAGTATAACAGTGCCTTTAGGTTTGAACAGCATTCAAACCCATGTGCTCCACCACCTAAGCAGATTTCAAGCGGGTCATTTTGTGAATTTACATTATAGTAACCCATAGAGAGGTGATGAGTTGGAAGTGAAATAACACTGAATATAAAATTCATACAATCATGTACTTGTATATTTAAACTGCAGACAAAACAAGGAATAAATGAGAGACCATCGCAGTTATGCAGGTAACTAAAGCAGCCGTGAAATCACATCTTATGAATAGTGTATTTTAGTCATGTACAGTAAGAGACAGCAACATTGATGATTCATACTTTAAAACATCCAGTTCCTTGGCTGTCAGGTGAGGCCTCTTGTCCCCAGAGTTTCCAACAGGGGTTGGTTCACTGTTAGAGCTCAAAGAGAGGTCTTTTACACCATGAGTAATTGATGTTGATCCTGCTGCTGAGGCTGCAGATTTCCGGCTTAAAATCCCCTTTATTGCTTCTGCTCTGAGAGAAAAACAGAGATATGTAAAGATGATTTCAGATAATTTATTTATCACAACTCAAATTTACAGAGGAATTACAGATTTGAAATAAACATATACAAATGAGTGCATTATAAAAAATGGTCATTACCAACCACACTGAACATTAATTTACATCTATCCATGCACAGTTGAATCTCTCAGTATAAGCATACAGCAACTCTCAAAATAATGATAGAAATAATAAACCTTCTCACAAGACAATTTGCTCATAACTTATACCAAAATTGTCTTTTTAATTGATTCTCATAGGACGTGATTCTTGTCGCTTCCGAGAGCTTGGGTTGTACACTGTAGATGCGTTTTGCATGCCTGGACTGAAACCAATGGCATATGGTCCTATTTACATCACTGTTTTCAAAATTCTAGACCTGTTTTAACCTGTCCATACTAAAACTGAAACATTTTCAAAACAGTATTTTTTCAAAAGTTTCAGCTTTGAAACCATTAATTTTTGAATGGCTCCATTTTCATCAGGGTTTTTGAATAATGTGGATGATAGACAAAAAAGTATCAAAAAGTAAAAAAAATCAAAAGAAAATGAATATTTAGTGAGCGTGGACAGGCACTCAGGGCCTCAGGCCACACAAGATAAATGAGATGAGAACCAGTAAATAAATATACTTTTGAGTATATAATGTACTGCCATAAAGTGTGCACCATCATTGCAAAACATTTATTTATTTATTTATTTATTTATTTATTTTTTTTTTTTTCGTACTAGTTACCTCTCTATTGCTTGTTTAGCAAGCGAGTGAAGTTTCTTCTTTAAGTCGTCATCATCTGGAAGACCATTACTCTGTAAGAAAAATAAGGCATGAAGATTAACATCTGATACTAAAAAAACTGGAATACATGTAAAGGGCAGTATCGATCAGTAAATTAAATTAGAGGAAAGTATATTAATTTTTTAAATTAAAGAGCTATTTACTGTTTTAATGCAGAGTTCTGCTGCATCAGTATAAAGTGGCAGAGCATCATTTGGCATGTTTCTTTCATCTTCATAAAGTGCTTGCTTTATGAGAAATTCTGCTCGTTCCACGCCATTCTACAAAAAATAACAGAAAAAATAATAATTAAAATATTACATGTGTAAAGCTTATCTTTATAGGAAACACTTTAGACAAAATTATCTAATTACCTGTTGTGAAGACTTCAGGGAGGCTGGTGTCCTTGTTAAACCTACCAAAATTTAAAAAATAATAATAATAAAATCAAAGTGATTTAATACATCAGAACATAATGCTTAGTCATATTATTCACGTTACGAAAAACACTTCCTTGTTTGCAAATTAATTTACGAACATTACATAAAAACATATTCAGCTGCAAGAAAGGTCTGAACTTTCAGACAAATATCCAGCTTTTTGAGGCTCCTGTATATTCCGTTCGTTCGTGGTAGGTTAAAATGTCCAGTAAATTGCTGGTTACGAATTACCTGCTTGTTCCAGAGAACGAAGTTCCTCAGCTCTCCGGATGTACTGCTCAGCTTTGCCTTTCACGTCTAGGCTTGGATCATACGATAATGCTTTGATAAGGGCCTCCGCAGCCTCGATGTAGAAGAAGGCCGCAGCCTCTCCGCTGCCGATCTTGTCTAAATCGACGGCCTGTATCGCTAGTCTGTAGCCATCCTCGCAGAGTTCCCTAACATCCACCATTTTGTTTTGATCATGAGCGCATGGCAAGAGAGTGGAGCTTTCTCCAACCACTGCGGGCTCACAATAGTAATAGGTCCGCTATGCGTGCAAGTAAGTTACCCAGTTCATCCGATATCGCTTTCCAAAGTCTTGAATATTCATTCATTTTTTTTCCATTATGTTCTCGTGCTCGTCTTATCCCGCCTCGACTAGCTTTGTGGCTATTTGCAGGACAAGCCCTTTATATAATCTGAATCTGTAAATAAATAAATTGTTGTTGTTGTTGTTGTTGTCTCGATTAATTTCACACAAATATTTTGCTTCATGGTTTTTTTAGCGCAAGACATTCAAAAGTCATTCTATTCCACACTTAGCCGCGTAGGTGAAAGTCTGTCAGTGGCCTAACCCCTCTTGCTGAATATCTATTTTTCTACGTAACAGCGTCGAAGGATTGTTACCTCCAGAGATGCCATAATAAAAACATTGAAATGTGTAGAGTATCCTGTTTTGGAAATGTGTATCGTAGGGATAATAGAGAGCTTTAGCAACTTAACTGACGACGGCAACGGCAACGAGAACGTCAAAAAAGCAATAGGCTTAAGGACGGTGCCTCCTCATAAAAAAGTATTTTAATTTGCACAGTTTATGACTATGTGACAAAAGTAGATCTTAGCATAGCCTCCCACGCAGTCGTTTTTAGGGGAATCGTATTACCTCCTCCCCACAGAGGAGAGGAGGTAATACGAGTCCCCTAAGAACGACTGCGTGGGAGGCTAATCTTAGTATGGCCCACTGGAATCCAGAAAGAAAATTTCGCGTAGCGGGGTAGTTTTAGACATAATTAAGCAATAATTATTCTGAAAGCAGTAAAATACAATGTATCAGATGTATGGTACGGTGTAAGGAAAAGACTTGGGGCCAGTACAAGCGAAGAAAAAACTTTGGTACGAGCGAAGGAAAAAAATTGGTGCGTGCAAGGGAAAAGATTGGTTTCGATGGAAGGAAAATATTTGGTGCGAGCGAAGACAAAGTTTCGGGCTGACGCGAAGGAAAAGATTTTGCGCGGGTTAATGTTGAACCCTCCAGATAGTTTCTCGGTAGGAAATTAGAGGCGAGGGAATGAAAATATTTGGTGCAGACGAACTGAAGGAAAAGATTTGAGGTGCACGAAGAAAAAAGATCTGGTACGAACAAAAGTAATTAAGATTTGACTTGGAATCTAAGGTGGAGTATCCTGCTTTGACATATTCCCTCTGTTTTGTATCCTCCCCAAACAACGTAAAACACACAAACTCGCAAAACACAGTACGAATAAGTGAAAAGAAACTCCATCAACAAGGCCTTCATCTTTCAACAAGTTCATTTATTAAAGGGCGGATGCTAGGTTTGTGTTTTTAGTTTTTATACATCTTGTTTTGTTTCGTTTTTTCCTTTTCATTGAGCAGGATGCACGACCTGCGTTGTCCAAAGTCTAAATACAAATCTTCTCATTTCTTGTTGCCACCAACAGTAAATCAATGGATTAAGAAGAGAGTTTAACATGTTGCTCGTTCCTAACAAAGACTCGAGCATTAAATGTAAAAATACTAAAAATACTTTTCCGAACAAAGAGACTACAAGGATACTAGCTCCGGGTAGAAAGCATAACAAAACAGCTTCTATTATATACACAGTTTCCTTGAGCGCTTTGCTCTCTCTAACAGACCTTTCCACTTCTTCTCGCGGCAGTTGTTGAGTTTTGACCCTCTGTTTGTGCTTGAGTGTTTCACGATACAACATTGCGTAAGAAAACGATATGAAAAGGATACATGAAATGAAGATAAGAGCTAATAAAACTCTTACAATTATTTTATGGTTTACAAGACTCAAGAATACCTCAACAAAAATAGAGAAGATCCAAAACGCGCTCACTGACACTCTTATGTTTCGCTTTGTGACAAAGTTGTGGAAGTGCATTGTAAATTTGATCGCTATAAGTCTCTTGAAAGTTACTAACATCAGGTGGAGACACGAACAAACTGAAAATAGAGGAATAAAAAAGAAGTGAAAAATTCGCAGAGTGGCACCATTGGTGATACGGTGCAGCTGGAATGTTTTCCACAAAATAAACGACGGCTGACTTGTGAGACCAGTTAATACGTCAGTCACAGCTAAACAGACCAGCAGGATGTTAGCATTGGTTTGAAGTCTCGGTCTTCTTTTCACCGCCATTATCACCAACACGTTAAGCAGAACTGTGAAGGGACAAGTGATGCTGTTAATGATGATTGTTTAGATGTAAGAAACCTCGAGTGCGACATTAATATTTCTTGCGTGGCTTTCTGTGGTAGCGTTAGAAAGCTTTACGGTTGTGTTCGTGAAATTTGAATCAAAAAGGCTCATCATGTTGGGACGAAAGCGTCATAAGGTTTCTAGGCTCACGGAGTTGCATGTATATGGTTTGGTGTGATCAATGTATTTCCACTGATCAAGGTACAAACTGGCAAATGTTGGCCACTTAACCTTTTCCATGAAGCCATTGGCTAATTCCTGCGTAACAGAAGAATATGTCAATCAATTATCAGTTATTATATAGTCAAGCTTGTTTGAGATAATTATGTTATCTTTTAAGTTGTTCCTCCAACAAATGCCTTTTAAGTACAGTCAACTTCCTTTATTGTGGCCGGGACACTCTCGGAACCGCGAGTAAGTGTCCTTGATAGCGGAAGTTTATTTCAGTCAAACGTGTGTAGTTTATCTTTGCCTGGGATCTAGCCGCTGTCCATAACAGCGAGGGGACCGCAAGGTGAGAGTTGACGGTAATTTCATTCGAGAAAATTTGCAATAAAACTTCTTACTCAGTCCAACTTAACGCACAAAAGTAATAAAGATTCGCCATGAAAGCCGATGAAAATTGGTCTGAAGTCCAGTGTGTTAAAGGATTGATGAATAAAAGGAACTGACACATTCGAACTTTATCTATTTTCTTTTGAGCTCTACCCTTCTGAGTTTAAGAGGCATTTGAAACTGTACCGACTAAAACACAACGAATTAAACAAAACGTATATGAAACCAATACTAGTAATAATCAGAGATTAGAGAGATGCGTTCGATCATTTGGGAAAAGAAAATTACATTACAGTCAATCCAGGTCACGCGTGAACAGTAATTCCAAGAATGAAATGAACATTCGAATTTCTCTTTGTAATGTCCGACGTGTGAATGAAATGTTGGACATCTCTCTGGAAGTCGTTCCGAAAAAGACGCATTAACTGAAAAAAAGATTAAAAATACTTGGGAAACAATTGTTATTCTTGAAATATTCAATTTTGCAATGTAAAGAAAAATTCGTAGCTTTACACTGTCAATAACCTGGGGAAATTTATACGGGAACTCTGAAATCTCGTTGGCGATTTTGAAAACTGACATGTAAATTTCAAAACTCCGTTCACATTTCAAAAATATCGTTCACGCGTGACCTGGGTTGACTGTAAGTGCCAGATATTTTTCACATGTTTAATAAAATCGCAAAAAATGTTATCAATCTATAACCCAGTGTTTATAATATAGTATATATTTGGTGGCTTGCTTGTCGAGTTTGACCTTCTCTTCGCGTTTGGTGTGCTTGCTCGTCGAATTCTGGACTGTGCATCCTTGCTGTGTGGACTGTTATCAGGTAAGATGCGTTGTTTACGTTTGAAGTTAGAGTTACAGGCATTTGGAATCTTGCGAAAGCATATCGATATGTTCATTTCCTTCATTTCTAGCGGGAGTTGAGCTACACGTTAATCTGCGTTAATAGAGGAAAAGGAGCCAAAAGATAGATAATTATATAAGAAATAAAAAATAAATCACTAAATAAATAGCTAAATATACTAAATGAAAGAATAAAATATAAAAATATATTTGCTACGCAAGCAGTACGCTACGCGAGATTATAATTATTTGATTGTTCTTGAATCTTTTGAATGAAAACTTCGAAAAAAGCATTTCCTTTTTTAAAAACGCACAACATTTACGGTCGAATTCGGCAAGGAACCGGGAAAACATCAACGTGCCCGTTAAATTGCCATTGCCTTTGACGAGACATTGAAAGCCTCCGCGAGACATCTTCGGCCTTGCGGTACAAATTTGCATAAATATTATTGAGATCATCTCAAAAGGCAATTTCCCGTTTTCTTCATTTTCTATCAACTGATTCAGATTGTAACCGTGTCTTCTACTGACAGATGACAGGATAACTCGGGTGGATAACTTGTTCACTAAACCCAGTTTAACAGTGAAGGAAGCGAAACTAAAATATTGCGACTTTTCGGCCGCTGTTTCACAAGCTGAGAATGGAAACACGCGCCATCGAATTTAACCTCGCTAAACCAGTACGCCGCACATAATTATGCTTTAATCTTTTGAATCAAATCTTCGAAAAGAGCATTTCCTTGATTAAAAACGCACAATATTTTCGGTTGCAATCGGCAAGGAACCGAGAAAACGCTTCAAGAGCGAACACTTTCCAGCTCGAGCGTACACGTCCGCACATCGCTCCAACAATATTAAAAACGCAAAACAAAGTTGGCTGTCTCGTAGAGTTGTTCCCCGTAAAACGGAATCAAACTGTGGCCGTTTCACTACAAGAAACCAACGCTGACAAAACTGGGTACTTATAATCAAATGACTCGATAAAGTGTCTGCCATTGCAACTGCACCTGTTCGTTTCACTCGCATTTGGAATGTTGCTTTTCTCGAAATAAATCATGGCCATTTGCCGAGCTACACAACTCGGCAACTTTTTGCTTTGGTGATCACAAATTATGGCCATTTGCCGATTTACAAAACTTGGTAGGTAAATTATTTGCCGAGCTACACATCTCCGAAACTGAAACTACGCAACTTGTCTCTTGATTTAGTCAGCGCAAGCCGGGCAGCGTTGGTTTCTTGTAGTGAAACGGGTAAACAACACTATGCCGAACTTATTCCTGTGTCTTCGCAGTCGTACACATTTCGTGAAGGCGTTGATAAATCTAAATCTAATCCGCAAGTCTTCTTTCAAACTTAAACTGCGAAACCATCCTAAGGAAGCACACCAAATGCGATGCAAGAACGTGAAACTCGACTCCCGCTGAAACGAAGGAACTGAACATCGATAAGCTTTCGCAATACTTTCGCAAGATTCCAAATGCCAGTAACTCTAACTTCAAACGTAAACAACGCAACTTATCTGATAACAGTCCACACAGCAAGGAAGCACAGTCCAGAATTTGAAAAGCAAGCAGAAAATCGAACTCAAGAAGGAAGCACACCAACACGCGAGGCAATACGTGATACTCGACTCCCGCGAGGACTCCCGCTAGAAACAAAGCACATGGTTGATGGAAATGACGTCATTCGCCCCTGCATAATATTCTTCGGGGGGGCCAAACTGGTGTCGATGAATACGCAGTCGAAAAATCTCGATTTCGCCTGGATTAGGAATGCGTTCTTTGTCGAACGCAATTAATAGCAGAGTTAGTAAAATTCCGATGTTGGTTTGACAAGGTTTCGTTTGATAGCAATAGCAAGTTAAGCGCGTTTGGCTCCCTGTTGTATTACTGTTAGCGGGAAGATAAAAAATGGCAGGCAAAGAAAAACATTCGTGAGCGCACGGGGGAAAAGATTTGGTGCGGTGTAAGGAAAAGATTTACTGCGAGCAAAAGAAAAAACGTGGTGCACACGAGGGGAAAACATTTAGTACAGCGTAAGGAAAATATTTGGTGGTTCAAGCGAAGGAGAAGTATTGGCCAGTGTTTATGTCGAACATTTTTTTTTTCTGGGTAGGAAATTAGGGGCTAGTAAATTAAAAGATTTGGTGTGTACGAAGGAAACGATTTGGTGCGCATGAAGGGAGAGGTTTATTGTGCAAGAGAGGAAAACATTGGACTTCGAATCTAAAGTGGAGTGTCCTGTTTTTTTAAATATATTCCCTCTCTATTGTAGCCTACCCAAACAGCGTAAAAATACACCAAACAACTAACTCGCTAAACGAAATAAGAAAAAATTAAAAGAAAGTCCTTGAATCTGGCCTTTTATTTTTTAACAAGTTCATTTATATAAGGGCGGATGCAAGGTTTGTGTGTTTATTTTTTATACATCTTGTTTTGTTTTGTTTTGTTTTTTCCTTTTCATTGAGCAGGATGCACGACCTGCGTTGTCCAAAGTCTAAATACAAATCTTCTCATTTCTTGTTGCCGCCAACAGTAAATCAATGGATTAAGAAGAGAGTTTAACATGCCACACGTTCGTACCCAAGAATCGAGACTTGGCTGTAAAACCACTTCACCAGACAAACTGACTACAAGGATGCTAGCTCCGGGTAGGAACGATAACACAACAGCTCCAACTACATACACAGTTGTCTTGAGCGCTTTGCTCTCTCTAACAAACCTTTCCACTTCTTCTCGCGGCAGTTGTTGAGTTTTGATCCTCTGTTTGTGCTTGAGTGTTTCACGATACAACATTGCGTAAGAAAACGATACGAAAAGGATACATGAATTAAAGACAAGAGCTAATAAAAACCTTACAAATATCCCTGGTTTTGTGAGATTTAATACCTCAACAAAAATAGAGAAGATCCAACACGCGCTCACTGACACTCTAATGTTTCGCTTTGTGACAAGATTGTGGTAATGCATTGTAAATTTGATCGCTATAAGTCTCTCGCAAGTTACTAACATCAGATGAAGACTCGAGCAAACTGAAATGGTAACAATACAAAAGTTGTGAGAAATTTCCATTATGTTTACAAAGTTGGTTATACTATGCAGCTGGAATGTTTTCCACAAAATAAACGACAGTTGAGTTGTGAGACCAGTTAATGCGTCAGTCACAGCTAAACAGACCAGCAGGATGTTAGCATTGGTTTGAAGTCTCGGTCTTCTTTTCACCGCCATTATCACCAACACGTTAAGCAGAACTGTGAAGGGACAAGTGATGCTGTTGATGATGATGGTGAAGATGTAAGAAACCTCGAGTGCGACATTTCGTGCGTGGCTTTCTGTGGTACCATTAGAAAGCGTTTCGGTAATGTTCGTGAAATTTGAATCAAAAAGGCTGATCATGTTGGGACGAAAGCGAAAAGGCGTTAAAAAGGCCCCTAGACCCACTGAGTTAATTTTTTGGGTCTAATCACTGTACTTCCACTTTAACTGTGCAAATGTTGGCCACTTAACCTTTCCCATGAAACCATTGGTCAACTCCGGCTAACGGAACTATTTGTCAATCAGTTATTGGTTATTATTCAAGTTTGTTTGTTTTTTAATCGTTTGACAAATGCTTTTAGAGTACTTTCATCCGGCAAAATCTGTCATAATACTTGTTACTTCAACCCTCAAAAGTACAGTAAATAATGATTCGCCCTGCATAGTTTGATCGCGATAAAAGACCATGAAAAATGGTGTGCCCTTTTGTGTTAAAAGATTGAATAAAAGTAACTGAATTTTAAAAACTTTATCTTTTTCGATTGAACTATAAGTTGTTTAGAGACATTTTAATCTTTATCGACTGAAACAAAACAGATTAAACAAAAGGTATAAAATCAATTTGAAATAGGAACGTTACTAAAATTCCGATTTCGAGGTTTTGTTTTACAGCAACAGTTAAGCGTGTTTGGCTTCCTGTAGTATTACTGTCAGAGTGAAGAAAAAAAATAGATTTGAAGCGCAGGAGAGAAAAGATTTGGAGCGGTGTGAGGAATAAAACTGATGCGAGCGATTATAACTATGCTACGAGCGTAGGGAAACCTTTGCTGCGGTGGAAGGAAAATATTTGGTGTGCGCTAGGAAAAAGATTGGGCGCCCGTTAATACCGTACCCTGATAATATCTGAGTAGACGATTAGGGGCTCGTGGGATTAAATATCTGGTGTGCAGGGAAAAAACGATTTGGTGCACACGAAGGAAAAGATTTGGTGCGGACGAAGGGAGAGGTTTGATGCGAGCAGGGGAAAGGACTTGACATGGAATCTAAGGTTGTCTACCAAAATAGTTCCGGCTCTGAATGCAAGGACGCTAGTTTCGGATAGGAACCATAACACAACAGCTCCTACTACAAGCACAGTTGTCTTGAGCGCTTTGCTCTCTAACAAATCTTTTCACTTCCACTGTTTTGAGTTTCAGTTTCCTTGTAATCAGGGGTCAACGTTTTAAATCTTAAGGCGTTCACTCAGTGTAACTGATAAAAAAGAAACCACAAAGAAGAGCTATGATTTTCTTAATCAACCGTTCTGAATATGAATCTAATGAAGCATATATTTGAACTGCGGGTGAAAGATTGAATGGAAGAAAGATCCTTCCACTGACTTATTTACTCAATTTGAGCAGTTGCGAAAAGAAAGCTTGAGAAAACGTTTAGGCTTGAAAGGGATTTGAACCCATGATCTCTGCGATGTCAATGCAGTGCTCTTGTGCTTATCCAGTTCAAGCCTGAATTTTTTTAAGGCTTTCTTTTCGCAACTGCTTAAGTTGAGTAAATAACTGCGAGGATCTTTCATCTATTAACTACATTAGTTTTATTACCATCTTTTCTAGCAAGGATAAAAACTGATGTGCCGCTTCAAATCGAAGTCAAAAGGAACATTTTTTAACTCAAAAGGAACAATTTTGAAAAACTGAAGAAGCTTTTCAGTGAACTAGAAATTGATTACCTTCCTCATAAAGTGCCAAACCTCTCAGAAAAAAGTCAAGTGTTTATCTGTAAGGTTCTCAGAGCCGGATAAATACATCGTTATTCAAATGTAAAACTGGATGGGAATACTTCCTCAGAGGGTTTGAAGACTTTCATTCAAGTGTAAATATCTCTTTATAAACTCAATTGTGTGCCAAGCCTCTCGGAAAGAAGTCAACTTCACCGGTAAGGCTATCAAAGCCGGATAAATACATCGTTATTGAAATATAAAACTGGATGGAAATACTTCCTTTAAGGCTTTCAAGACTGTCATTTAAGTGTAAATATCTCTTTATAAACTCCCGTTGTTTGATGAGTACGTTAACATACAATATACTTAACTCTGATCGGACATTCAGTGTTCTTTTCAATGCGCAGATGTTTTGCACTTAATGTTTTCCCATACAATTGTTGAAATCCATTATCAGCCAATTGGTTTTTGAGAGTGATTACTTTATATCCGGCTTTACGTGGTTTTGAAGCCGAGATCAAAAACTTGCAAAGGTTGCCGCGACAAACTGCTTCGTAAAAATTGCCCGCGCTCTGTTACATGTACATGGTAACAACTTGTAAGGCAACATAAAGCTGAGTTAAAAATCGTCGAGGACACGTTGCAATCATCATGAAAATTAACGCAAAAAATCACCACTGAAACAACCAATTCACTAAACACAGTACGAAAAGATTGACATAAAGTTCTTAAATCCGGCCTTTACTTTTATTTGCTTCATTTATATCAGAATGGATACGAGATTTCTGTGTTTTTATGTGCATCTTGTTTAGCTTTAGCTTTTTTCTGTCCATTGAGCAGGATGCACGATCAGCGTTGTCTAAAGTCTAACTACAAATCTTCTCATTTCTTGTTGCCGCCAACGGTAAATCAATGGATTAAGAAGAGAGTTTAACATGCCACTCGTCCGTAACCACGGGATCAAACTTTGTGGCTGCCAAACTGACACTTGTCTGAATCGCCTCTCTTGTCTGGACATATAGAATACAATGACGATAACTGCGGGTAGGAACGATAACACAAAAGCTCCAACTACATACACAGTTGTCTTGAGCGCTTTGCTCTCTCTAACAAACCTTTCCACTTCTTCTTGCGGCAGTTGTTGAGTTTTGATCTTCTGTTTGTGCTTGAGTGTTTCACGATACAACATTGCGTAAGAAAGCGTTACGAAAAGGATACATGAAATTAGGGTGAGAGTAAATAAAACTCTTACAGTTATTACCTGGTTTGCAAGACTTAATACCTCAACAAAAATAGAGAAGATCCAACACGCGCTCACTGACACTCTAATGTTTCGCTTTGTGACAAAGTTTTGGTAATGCATTGTAAATTTGATCGCTATAAGCCTCTGGCAAGTTACTAACATCAGATGAAGACAAGAACAACCTAAAAGGGTAACAATACAAAAGTTGTGAAAATCTTGGAGAGTGGCACCATTAGTGCTACTAAGTAGCTGGAATGTTTTCCACAAAATAAACGACGGCTGACTTGTGAGACCAGTTAATGCGTCAGTCACAGCTAAACAGACCAGCAGGATGTTAGCATTGGTTTGAAGTCTCGGTCTTCTTTTTACCGCCATTATCACTAACACGTTAGGCAGAACTGTGACGGGACAAGTGATGCCGTTAATGATGATGGTGAAGATATAAGAAACCTCGAGTGCGACATTTCGTGCGTGGCTCTCTGTGGTAGCATTAGAAAGCTTTTCGGTTGTGTTCGTGAAATTTGAATCAAAAAGGCTGATCATGTTGGGACGAAAGCGTAAAAGCGTTATAAAGGCCCCTAGACTCACTGAGTTAATTTTTTGGGTCTAATCACTGTACTTCCACTTTAACTGTGCAAATGTTGGCCACTTAACCTTTCCCATGAAACCATTGGTCAACTCCGGCTAACGGAACTATTTGCCAATCAGCTATTGGTTATTAGTCAAGTTTGTTTGCGATAATTGCCTTTAATGTTTTTTGATCGTTTGACAAATGCCTTTAAAGTACTTTCATCCGGCAAAATCTGTCATAATACTTGTTACTTAAACCCTTGAAAGTAAATAATGATTCGTCCTGCTTAGTTTGATCGAGATACTGAGGCCATGAAAACTGGTGTGAGGTTTTGTGTCAAAAGATTGAATAAAGGTAACTGAATTTTAAAACTTTTTCTATTTCGATTTAACTATACGTTGTTTGGAGACAATTTAATCTTTATCGACTGAAACACACAAAACGTATAAAATCAATATGAAATAGAAACGTTACTAAAATTCCGATATCGAGAAGGTGTTCAGTTTGACAGCAATAGTTAAGTGTGTTTTGCTTAGTGTAGTAATACTGTTGTAGTGAAGAAAAACAAAAGATTTGGTGCGCAGGAGGAAAAAGATTTGGTGCTGTGTAAGGAAAAAAATCGGTGCGGGCGAAGGAAAGCTATGCTACGAGCGAAGAAAAACATTTGTTGTGGTGGAAGGAAAATATTTGGTGTGCGCTAGGGAGAAGATTAGGCGCGGGTAAATACCGTACCCTAATAATATCTCGCCGGGTAGACGATTAGGGGCTTGGGGAGTTAAATATTTCGTGTGCAGGAAGAAAACAATTTGGTGCGGACGAAGGAAGAGGTTTAATGCGCGCAGGGGAAAAGACTTGACTTGGAATCTAAGGTTGGCTGCCAAAATAGTTCCGGCTCTGAATGCAAGGACGCTAGCTCCGGGTAGGAACCATAACACAACAGCTCCTACTACAAGCACAGTTGTCTTGAGCGCTTTGCTCTCTCTAACAAACCTTTCCACTTCCACTGTTTTGAGTTTCAGTTGCTTTGAAATCAGGGGTCAACGTTTTAAATCTTAAAGTGCCCCTAACCCTTCAATTTGTTTTCTTTTGGTAGGTTTCCACATCTGTGAAGAACTCATTTTCGAGATTTTGTTTTGAAATATTGAATCCTTTTTTTTTTTTTTTTTTGACGAGCACTAAAAGTTACTGAAATTTTTAAATTTTCAAATTTTTGTCTCGTGGGCTCATTAGGAACGAGCCAATGAGAAGCGTCCGATATTTGACACTTTCTTAGCTGTGACGTAAGAAAAGGACTCCAGAAGGATTCAGAAGGAATCTTATGAATGCTGATTCCTTTCTCTACATTTCGAGAGTTGCTGCATCCAAAAACCACACATTTTTCAACCATTTTCTCTGTTTACAATTGAAACACTACCACGAATCTTCGGATATTTTTGCACGATGTCCTTTTCTTACGTCACGCTCCACATTTAGACACATTTGGCCGAGTGGGGGACTAATGCGAACGATAGGTGAAAATATCGACAAGACTGCCTTCACTTCTAGCGCTCGTACAAAAAACTGAGTTGTGAGACCAGTTAATGCGTCAGTCACAGCTAAACAGACCAGCAGGATGTTAACATTGGTTTGCAAAGTCTTGATCTTCTTTTCACCGCCATTATCACCAACACGTTAAGTAGCCTGTGAAGGGACAAGTGATGCTGTTAATGATGATGGTGAAGATGTAAGAAACCTCGAGTGCGACATTTCGTGCGTGGCTTTCTGTGGTAGCATTAGAAAGCTTTTCGGTAATGTTCGTGAAATTTGATCATGAATCAAAAAGGCTGATCATGTTGGGACGAAAGCATAAAGGCGTTAAAAAGGCCCCTAGACTCACTTAGTTACATTTTTTCGTCTAATCACTGTACTAGTTCCACTTTAACTGTACAAATGTTGGCCATTTAACCTTTCCCATGAAGCCATTTGTCAACTCCTGCGGAACGGAACTTATTAGTCAATTTTGTTGCAAATAACTCAGTTTTCTTTAATGCCTTTTGATCGTGTGACGCATGCCTTTAAAGTACTTTCATCCGGCAAAATTTGCAACAATACTTGTTACTTTCAAACTACAAAAGTCACTGAATAATGATTCGTCATTGAAGAAAGCCGATTGAAATTTGCAATAATGACAAATAATACTTGTTAATCAAACGCGAAAAGGTAAATAATGATTCGTCAGGCTTAGTTTGATCGCGTTGAAAGCCGACTTAAACTGGTCCGATTTCGTGCGTTAAAGGATTGAAAATAAAGGAACTGGAATATTAAAACTGCGTCTATTTTTTCTTTTTTTTTTTGAATAGCCGGCCTTTTTAACAGACATTTGAAACTTTACAGACTGAACCACAATTTAACAGGAACGTTATTAAAGTTGCGATATCGTGGGTTTGCCTGCGAGAACGTTACGTCTGTTAGCGCAAAGAAAAAATATTGTGCGGGCAAAGAAAATGATTAAGCGTGAGGGAAATGGGTTGGTACCGTGGAAGGATAATATTTGGTGCGAGCGCAGAACAAGATTTGGTACAAGCGAAGATTTGGTGCGAGCGAAGAAGACTTTCGTACCACCGGAAGAAAACAGTTGGTGCGCGAGGGGGAAAAGATTTTTGCGGTGGAAAGAAAATATTTGGTGCAAGCGAAGAAAAAAGATTTGGTGCGCGAATTAAGAGCTATAATACGAGAAGAGAAAAAAGTTGGTGCGCGAAAAAGATTTTGTACGGTGTAAGAAAAAGGTTTGTTGCGACCGAGGGAAAAGATTTGGTGTGGTGTAAGGACAAAATTGGGTGGTTTAAGCAAAGGAAAAGTATTGGCGAGAGGTTAATGTCAAACCCTGATTGTTTCTGGGTAGGAAATTAGGGGCAGGTAAATGAAACGATTTGGCGGTGTGTACAAAGGAAACAATTTGGTACGGATGAAGGAAGAGGATTGATACGCGAGAGAGGAAAAAATTGGACTTGGAATCTAAGGTGGATTGTCCTGTTTCAACATACTCCCTCTGTATTGTAGCCTACCCAAATAACATAACTGAAAAGACACCAAACAACTAACTCACTAAACAAAGTACGAAAAAATTAAAACAAACTCCTTCAATCCGGCCTTTTATCTTTTATCAAGTTTATTTTTATCAGGGTGGCTACGAGATTTATGAGTTTGTTTTTGTGGATCTTGCTTGTGTTGTTTTCTCTTTTCTTTTCATGGAGCAGGATGCACGACACGAGCTGTCCAAAGTCTAAATACAAATCTTCTCATTTCTTGTTGCCGCCAACAGTAAATCAATGGATTAAGAAAAGAGTTTAACATGCCACACGTCCGTAACCACGGGGACAGATTTTCTGGCTGCCAAAATACCAGTTCTCTGGCTTCTCTGGACATATAGACCACAAGGATGCTAGCCCCGGGTAGCAAGCATAACACAACAGCTCCAACTACATACACAGTTGTCTTGAGCGCTTTGCTCTCTCTAACAAACCTTTCCACTTCTTCTCGCGGCAGTTGTTGAGTTTTGATCCTCTGTTTGTGCTTGACTGTTTCACGATACAACATTGCGTAAGAAAACGATACGAAAAGGACACATGAATTTGGGATAAGAGCTAATAAAACTCTCACAATTATTCTCTGTTTTGCAAGACTTAATACCTCAACAAAAATAGAGACGAACCAACACGCGCTCACTGACACTCTAATGTTTCGCACTGTGACAAAGTTTTGGTAGTGCATGGTAAATTTGATCGCTATAAGTCTCTCGCAAGTTACTAACATCAGATGAAGACACGAGCAAATTGAAATGGTAATAATACAAAAGTTGTGAAAAATTGCCATTACGTTTACAAAGTTGGTCATACTATGCAGCTGGAATGTTTTCCACAAAATAAACGACGGTTGACTTGTGAGACCAGTTAATGCGTCAGTCACAGCTAAACAGACCAGCAGGATGTTAGCATTGGTTTGAAGTCTCGGTCTTCTTTTCACCGCCATTATCACCAACACGTTAAGCAGAACTGTGAAGGGACAAGTGATGCTGTTAATGATGATGGTGAAGATGTAAGAAACCTCGAGTGCGACATTTCGTGCGTGGCTTTCTGTGGTAGCATTAGAAAGCTTTTCGGTTGTGTTCGTGAAATTTGAATCAAAAAGGCTGATCATGTTGGGACGAAAGCGTAAAGGCGTTAAAAGGGACCCTAGACTCACTGAGTTATATTTTTAAAGTCTGATTGCTGTGCTTGCACTTTTACTGTGCAAATGTTGGCCACTTAACCTTTCCTATGAAACCATTGGTCAACTCCGTCGTAACGGAACTATTTGTCAATCAATTATTTGATCGCGATTATTCAGTTATCTTTAATGTTTTTTGATCGTCTGACGCATGCCTTTCAAGTACTTTCATCCGGCAAAATTTGCAATAATGACAAATAACACTTGTTACTCCAACGCACAAAAGTAAATAATAATTCATCAGGCTTTGTTTGATGGCGATGAAAGCCGATTAAAACTGGTGCGATATCGTTTGTTAAAGGATTGAAAAAAAGGACCACGTGTATGAAAACTTTTTTTATTTTCTATTGAACAGTACATTTTTAACAGGCATTTGAAACTGTACCGACTGAAACACAACATTAAACAAAACGTATAAAAGCAATATTAAATAGGAACGTTATTATAATTGCGATATTCGTTTGCCTGTGACAACGTTTTGTCTGTTAGTGCAAAGAAAAAAAATTGTGCGGGCAAAGAAAATGATAGCGCTTGAGGGTAAAGATTTGGTACGGAGTAAGGAAGAGATTTGGTGCGAGCGAAGAAGACTTTCGTACGAGCTGAAGAAAAAAATTGGTGCGCAAGGGGGAAAAGATTTGTTGAGGTGGAAGGAAAATATTTGGTGCGAGCGAAGAAAAAGATTTGGTGCGGGAAGTAAAAGCTATAATACGAATAGAGGAAAAAATTGGTTCTCGAAGGAAAAGATTTGGTGCGAGCGAGAGTATTCGCGCGGGGCTAGGTAAATGAAAAGATTTGGTGTGTACGAAGGAAACGATTTGGCGCGGATGAAGGAAGAGGATGGGTGCGCGAGAGAGGAAAAAATTGGACTTGGAATCTAAGGTGGATTGTCTTGTTTTAACATACTCCCTCTGTGTAGTAGCCTACCCAAACAGCGTAAAAGACATGGAGCTACTTCACTAAACACGTTAAGAAAAAAATTAAAATGAAGTCCTTTAATTCGGCCTTTATTTTTTATCAAGTTCATTTATATCAAGAGAAAGCTGGATTTGTGTGTTTGTGTTCTATGCATCTTGCTTTTTTTTTCTTTTCGTTCAGCGGGATGCACGACCTGAATTGTCCAAAGTCTAAATACAAATCTTCTCATTTCTTTTTGCCGCCAACAGTAAATCAATGGATTAAGAAGAGAGTTTAACATGCCGCACGTTCGTAACCAAGGCGCGAGACTTGCCTGTAAAAATGCTTTAGCTTGTCCGAACAAACGGAATACAAGGACGCTAGCTCCGGGTAGAAAGCATAACACAACGGCTCCAACTACATACACAGTTGACGTTACACCGGAGTTGCAACTCTGTTTATGAGTTGAGTTTCTGTTTCCTTGTAATGAGGGATCAAAACTTTAAATTTTAAGACGTTAACTGTAACTGATAAGCCAGAAACCATAAAGAAGAGCTATGAGTTTCTAATAACAAGCGGAAGGATCCCACACGGGACAACTGGGCTTTAGTATTCATCCCTTCTATAAAACACTGACGGTAGATTCAAATCGGAGTAAAACAAACATTTTTTTAAAAAGGAAGCTTCTAACAACAGATTGATTATCTTCCTTATCAAGTACCAATCTTCTCGGAAAGAAGTCAAGTGTTTATCTGTAAGGTTTTCAGAGTCTGAAAAAAAAATCGTTATCGAAATGTCAAACTGGATGGGAATATTCCTCTGAGGGTTTGAAGACTTTCGTTCAAGTGTAAATATCTCTTCATAAACTCAATTCAGAGCCAATCTTCTGGAAAAGAGGTCAAGTTTTACCGGTAAAGCTCTCAGAGCCGGATAAATACATCTTTATTCAAATGTAAAACTGGATGGGAATACTTCCTTTTAATGTCTGAAGACTTTCATTCAAGTGTAAATATATCTTTATAAACTCAGTTGTTTGATGAATACGTTAAATAATTTGTACTTCACTCATTCAATGTGTTCCTTTCAATGTGCAGATGTTTTGCACTTAATGTTTTCTCGTACAATTGTTGAAATCCATTATCAGCCAATTGGTTTTCGAGAGTGATTACTTTATATCCGGCTTTACGTGGTTTTGAAGCCGAGATCAAAAACTTGCAATGGTTGCCGCGACAAAACTTCACCTTGAACCTTATTTGTTATGCTGATAACTATATCTTTCTTTTCAAAGACAACGGGAAAAATAAAAAAAACTGCCAAATTCGACCCAAAATAACTTAATACAAAATTTTTTTTATGCCATGAGTTAAAAGTTTTTTAACCTTAGACATCAACTACAATGATCTGCATTTTAAAAATAGAATAAAATCCCTCTTAGCTTCACGAGCGATGTTATCAGTAAAACGTGGGGCCCTGATCGAGGTGTCACTTTATTTTCGCGAGTTTGTTGAATTATGAATCAGTTATTTCCAAAATACCCCGCATCCCATCCCCGGACTGACTCCAGGGAAAAAGGATTTCTTAAAAATAAACGGGCAATTGCCTCATGGTGGAAACAAAGTTATTCAAGTTATTCAAAATTATTCTCATTTTTATCCTCCTTCGTCGTATGAATCACAAATTTATTGTTTTTTGCCGATATCATTTAAAGGAGGTGACAGTTCTGAGGTAAAATCCCCGGGGGCGGTCAATGTTGAGAAATGCTCCACAAATGCTCGGAGACATTGCATCCTTTGCGGGTCATTTTTTAGGCTTTTTCGTTTTTGACCATGGAGTTTGCTTTCCTTTTGAGCGATTTTATCTCAGATTATTACGAAGCCAACTTCTGAATTTCTTTTAGCAATTCTCATAAGACCTGTATTAAAAAGCCATTAGCGAATAACTTTGAACCTCACTATGAAAACGAAGCTGTGTGTAAAGTTGTTATTATGGAAATTAGTTTTCATTCATATGCAAACAAAACTAATTTTCACATGAAAAGCTTTGCACTTAGCTTCGCTTTCGTAATGAGGTTCAAGCAACTCGGAAATGGCCTATTGAAGCACGTGTACACAATGTTGGAACGACCTGCACCTTTTGCAACGTCTTCCATGGTTGGTCGAGAGAACAAAAGAATGAACAACAGAGCAACGTTCCTAGCCCTAAAAAACAATGCAGCTGCAGGTTATCAGGGTCTAGTGAAAAAAGAGCTTTTGAAGGATGCAGGTCTACTGACAATATTTGTACACACACGCACAAAACAAAACCCAGACGCATCGCGGCCGTTTATTGTAGGAGCCAGGGAAAGCAACACTGCTCAGTCCCGAACCCAAGAGGTACAACACAACGCCGTTTATTTCTCACACTCGCACTACTCTTTTACAACTATTCACAGAATGCGTCAATAAAGAGAGAGAGAGACCTATTCTCGTAACCAGAGTCTTCAGGCTCTTTGGCCAGCGGTTGTTCGCCAGGAGAGACTCTGGGGTACGAATTCTCCAGAGTCTCTCCTAGCGACCAACCGCTGGCCAAAGAGCCTGAAGACTCTGGGCACGAGATTGAGAAAGGCCTGGTTCCAATACACCCTAGGGTCCACACCCTCACTGCATGTTAACCAGGACCAAAAGCTTATTCCCTCAAAACACGTGACGCACAACGTCAAGTTAGCGTAACGGATTTGGCTCGGGACAAACCTCGCGACCAACGAGCACATTCATGTTTGTAGATTACGTCACTGACCCAGTCATGGCTTAGTGGCTGACATTGTCTCATAAATCTGTTCCCTTCAATCATACCTGCACCTTTACTACGATATTTTTTGTCATCAACGTAACTATTTTGAAGTGTATCTTCGTTTTTTCTTAGTTTATGCCTTTTTTTCTTTATTTTGGTATTCAGCTGATATACACAGTAAATGTAGCCTCTTTCAATAGCACAAACTTCTTTTTCTTCTTTAATTAAAAATTCACTTTTGTATTCTTGATGGCAAAGCAACCATGGCGGCTCATATGAAGTACTTAGTTTAGGCCATGTTTTAATTCTTCATTTCGTCTGCTCACTAAACGTTTTAGATGTATAAAGTGCAAATTTACAGTTATTGCTATTTTACAAAAAAATCTAGAGACACTTTTCACAACTGTGCATCTTACAACCAATTTCTACTAAATTATACAGTTTTATCAAAACCGCTGAAAACGCGAACCTAGAGTAGGTTAGCGTTATTCATTAACGCATTTTTTGTTAAACAAAAAACCGCATGTTATGTAAAATGTAACACTTATATAAGGTAACATTTCTAAGGATCATCTATCTACACAAATCATAACTGTTCCATTTCCAACGAAACTAGTGAACTCAGATCAGCTATGGCCCCTGTAATGAGAACAAATATAAATAGATTAGAAACAGAGGATCAGCAATAGATCAGAAAAACAACTTAGCGCCGGCAGAAATAAAATCGAAAGTGAATTGAGTGTGTTTTCAGCCCTTGAAAAAGGTTACTTGTTTTCCCGCGCTAGTTCAACCGGGAAGATTACCTGTTTTCCCGCGCTTGTTCAGGCGGGTCGGTTACTTGTTTTCCCGCGTTAGTTCATCCCGGCAGGCTACTTTTTTCCCGCGCTAGTTCAACCGGGAGGATTACCTCTTTTCCCGAGCAGGTTCAGCGGGGCCGGTTATAGTCCAGTCATTTTATGAAGAAAATTCGGTCAACCTGCCACTAATTGCAACAGAAGGTATTTCAACGGTTTTAGACTCAGAAATGTATCCTTAATAACATACCAAAAGTCCCAAAAAATCCCATTAGGGGAAGTTGCCAAAAAACGGGATTTATTACGAAGCTCTGAGAACCGTTTTACGACGGCATGGGAACGAGGCTGACTTATACTTTTTTTATAACTCGCGTGTAAAGATCTTAAACTTAATAAAATGTAATGAAATTTCGTGTTTAAATGTTCTATTTAATGTGTTCCTAATACTTTAAGTAACAGAAGATATTGTTTTGTTGAAAAAAAAAAAAAGCTGTACTAGCGAAACGCTTAATATATTGGTGAAACTTTTAAGTCTGCTTTTTTGGGTAGAGTGTTGTTTTGTTGTTGTTGTTATTGTTGTTTTGTTTTGTTTTTGTTTTCAAGTTTACACTTGCCGAATTGATTTCGTTTAGGTTTAAAAAAAAATAATTTAATTTAAATATGTTGTAAATTATTGTGGGAAAATAAAACGTTGCGGGTTCACTAGAAGTCGGTCTTGTAGGAGCTAGCGCCTTCGCTGTTACACATGTACATTTCACTCCGGAGTGCTTGTGCTTGCCTTGCACGTTTGTAATATTTCTGTCGAGCAAAATGGCTAGAAGACGTGATTCTGCAATGTTTAGTTCTGGTAAGACACACTCAAGAGTACCTACAATATTCTTTAGTTCTTATAACAGTAAATTGAATTAAGTACTTCTTCACACTAAACATGTGTCTTCGGAAAGAGTCGACCTGCATGAATAAATAAAACATGCACAAACACCGAGATAATTACAAAAGATACAGACACGTAAATCCTATTAATTGCGATTCTTTAGAAAAAGACATTGTACACCTTGCGGAATATTTTCAATCAGATTTCTGATATTTACACAACGGAAAAACATGCAAGTACACATCAAGTGACCAGTTTACGAGATTCCGAGATTACAAAGCATTTTCGTAAAAACAAAGTAATTTGATAAACATTTCTCAATTAAAAACTTTAGATATCAAAGCCATCAGTTAACTACAACAAGTTAGCGGCTGCAGCTGTGCTGAAAAGCGCCCAGTCACGTTTTATTTTCCCGTACAATTTGTGGTCAGTAATAATTTTTCCCGCGAAACTCTCAACCGGATTGAAGTCCGCGGGAAATTGCATACAGAAAAATCTATAGAAAAATTAGAAAGAAGCAGTACGACGTCTTGCACAATCAATTGTCTGCCCCCAAAAAATAAATTTCTGATTGTTTTTCTTGTTTGTTTTTTGTTTTTTTCACGAAACTTTTTTGAAAAACATAATATTTTCTAGCATATTTCATTGAACAAAAAATGCATCGAAAACCGCGACAAGGTCTATTAAGTATGCTTGGTACATTCTAAGTTGCATCCTAATTATTTTTTAGACCATCAAGAATCCTAAAATGGATGAAAAAAACACTTGCGCAATTTGCCAAAAATCACTTGATAACGTAAAGGACGTTGTAACTCTTTTGTGAGAAGGGAAGGGAGGGTATTAACCGGGCAAGCATAGAGCGCAATGACATCATTCAACCTGCTCCGGTCAAAAGGTACACCAAACATACCGCCGCACATACTGCCACCCAACTGACATCACCAGAGCTAAGAAACAGGAGAGTACCATTTCACAATTATCAAGTAGCCGCCGTTCTTTTGATCGCAAGGCTGGAAAGTCTTTCATCTTTAAAACTGACTGTTTATTCTGTGAAACGAAAGTTGATTTCGAGGAACCTGAAAAGAGAAGACAAGGGGGTGTGTTCAGGGTGACAACCCTCGAAACTAAAGATACTGTGTAACAAACCTGTTCCGAAAGGAAAGATGAGTGGGCAGAAGTAGTACATGTTCATGATTTGCCAGCGGCCGATGCCATTTGTCATCAGGCGTGCAGCGTGAACTTTAGGACCAAAAAGCAAATCCCACTGCTATTTGCCTCAGAACATCCTGGTCTTAAGAAAAGAAAATTTGGACGAATTTTACGATAACCCGTCAAATCGGGTGCGTACCCATGGGAGGGTTCCAAGGGTTCCGGAACCCCCCTAAACGAAACCAGCTTTTGCGCGCAGTTATAGAAAGGGAGGCTGCCGATACAAAGAAAACAACGCTTTTTAGTCTACACGATGGGTCGAAAGGCATGAAGCATACGAGGTATTTTTTGACATGTTACCTTCTGTCGTCAAGACACTTGAGGCCATCTCCCATGAACGACTGTTCCAAAACCAGTACAGCAACACTACATGGAACTGGAATAGTGAAAGTCGAAATAAAGCGTGTTCGCTTTTAAATGCCGTATTGAGGTTTCCCTTCCTCATCACTCAATTTACTGCTATGAAGTACTTATCGTTCGTAAAGACCCTGAGCATTGGGCAACACTGAGAAACACGACATTGATGCGTAGGAGGCATACCGCCAAGTTGATGACCTCAAAGGCGACCTCAAGCTATCCTTAGAGCAGATTGACACCCAGTTTTAACAATGGCTTGAGACAGCTGCTACTCTTGCAAGAAAAGTCGGCATCGAACCCTCTATTCCAAGGCCGACAGGAGCATCGCAGTAACGTGGGACGTGGAGGCAACGACGCCCGAAGAGTATTTCAAGAGGGCTCTTGCAATTCCCTTGCTAGATCACTTAGCTACCCAGAAGGACTACTGTCTCGATCAGCTCAAAGATGCACTTCAGTTTTATTGCCTCAGGTCACCGACTTTGAACTCCTCCGTTGCGCCGAAAATAGCTGCAATCTTCATTACACAACGCGGTTAAAGCTCTGGCTAAATGCGACCTTGATCTCTATCCCAACACTCACAAGTTGTTACGAATCCTCTGCACCCTAGTAACCTCTTCAGAATGCCAATCTTTTAGCCGATTGCAGGCTTACTTACAGGCAACTATGTATAGTGAACGAGAGTTTTCCCTTGCTGTCATAACATCCACTATGACCAGGATGTTGACGTTGATGTTGTCATTGAAATTTTGCTCAAAAACACCTGCGACGCGTGTTTCTCGCTGACCTTCTGTCTACTGATCGAGAAATAATAACAGAATCCTAAAAAAAACTGTAAAAGAGCAGAACGTACTAGTTGACACGTAAAGAAATGCTTCTTCTAGTGACATACGTATACCTTCTGGTATAATTGGACTTCCTTGAGTGACTAATTTCCGACGAGTTAGAAATTAAAACGTGCGTACGTACGTGTGAAATTTTCGTAGATAGTATTGCGAAAGCCTATTTTATTTTTGTCAGACATATCTTGTTTATCAGTATCATTGAAAACCAGTTGTACCTAGTAGCTGGGTACTGTTGGACGATAATGAAATGTTACAAGATGGCTTTAGTACAGACCTTTCTAAGTGAAAATTTGAAATACTGTATGGCTTTGAGATTAATTGAGCTTATACACGTATTAAGTAAAGTTATCTACAAGGTGAAAGTTCGCAGAAGTATCTGAAGTAAAATTGATCAAATTTGGATGAATTGAGTGCATTTCTGGAGATAAATAAGCAGAAAAAAACCAACTTCTGGTTTTTAACCTCGTTTCCATGTTGCACCAAATCGGGAGTTATTAGTCATTAAAATTTTTACATGTTCCCGTGCTTGGATCCTTTGGGACTTTTAGTATGTTCATCTAGATACCATTCCTTAATGATTGGCGAAGAGAAACCTTCTGTTGCAATTAGTGGCAGGTCCAGCCACAAAATGACTGGACTATTACTTGTTTTCCCGCGTTACTTCATGCGGGCCGGTTATTTTTATTCCGCGTTAGTTCAACCGGGCCGGTTACTTTTTTCCGCGTTAGTTCAACCGGGCCGGTTGCGTGTTCAATAACACAGGTTGAACGTTTTCCCTCGCTGGCCTGCCAAACGGCTGGACGCACATTTTTTCGAGCTTCACACAGGTGATATTTTGTCCTCTGCTTGCCAAAACGTCAGGATTTCGCACGTTTTTCGCCTCCGTTACGGTTACCCGTTTTTGCTGGAGTTTTTGGTTGATTCACGACTTTTCAACAAAGAAATCGTGAACGCATGCCGGACGTAATCGAAATTGAGCCGGACCTCGCCGAACCGCTGCACAGCCTCGCCGCTCGCAATTCAGATTCCAAACTAGGGATTTTAAAAAGCTACCACGGCGATGGCAACGAGACCGTTAGAAAACAATAGGATTTAATGAGAAACGCAAAGGCCCTGCACGTGCCTTATAAATTTTGGTACCTTTCTTTGCCTGTAAAACAACAACGTGAAATGACCAAATTCAAGGTTTTCTGGAGAAACGAACGTGAGCACATGACGGTAAATTTTCATTCCGATCCTGTGTCAACTTGAACGGCGTTCCCACCTGTTCTGTTTAACAATTAGATTATGAGCTCGAGATTTCTATCGCGTGATAGCTGATGAGGGCGCAGCCCGAAACAGCTATCACGCATAGAAATCGAGAGCGAATAATCTAATTGTTTAAGTACAAATCTGCTATTCGTTCGAAACTAAACGAATAAATTATTTATATCCTCATCGCAGACACTTCGAAAACGCGACGAAGTGGCCGCCATTTTGTTGAAAACCGCTACTCACTATCTCTCACAGAATAGATAGCGAGTAGCGTAGCCAAACAGAGAACGGCATTCGTGATAGAACCCTAGTAGATTTATACTAATACTGGATAGTTTAGCCACATTGTACAAGTTGAACGAATTGGAATAATCGCAAAGTGGTGCAAGTAACGTGAACTTATATTTTCAAGCGACGTTTTCGTTGGCGTCACCGTCGTGGTTTCCACAGCAATATCGAACAAATCATCAGGGCCCAGTGTTTCGAAAGCCGATTAACGCTAATCCGCGATTAAGGTGGCCGAACACAGTTTGCGCGCGCTTTTGCGCGCGCTACAGATTCTGTTTGTGATGCTATTGAGCGCGCGCTAAGGTTGTGGTAAGCAAATACTATCGATCCCTCGATTGTATACTAAATTGATCACAAAGGTGAGTTTTGCTCTTAAAATAACTCAGTTTTTCATCTGTGAATCCTTCTTCATTTATCACCGAACAAAGAAAGTGAGTTCACGAAGAGCTAAGCCTTTTTGCGGGCTTTTCTTCTAGGCTGAGAAAACTAATTTAAAGCCACGCATGCGCATTTGACCAAAAAATTGTGACTGGTTGTTTTAATGGAAATAAACCTTTTTCTAAGGAACCGCTCGTTAGAATTTTGTAAAATTTGACACAACAGTAGTTCCCTAAAAGCGTAATTCGCCTACAAACAAAAACTAAAATTTAACAGAGGGTATTTCTAAAAATCCTTAAAGTGCAAAAACAACATTTACAGGAGATCTCTCTGTTAAAATTACAAGAAAGCAGCGCCACTATGTCAGTATTTTGTGAGTTTTTCTGGATACAAAATATGGAAAAAATCTAACGAGTGCATTTTCTAAAAGTTGAGGAAAACCATTATTTGTGGACGGTTAATAGCTTGCTGTGTTGCCATGGCAACGGCACCTTACTCAACAAGAAGTATCAAAATTTATTCCTTCTTAGTTAATCTTGCACCATGCTAATTTCGGGTACTCAGAAGTACGTAGTTTTCAAATAATGTTTACCAACACCTGTATACTGGAAAACTGTGTTCGGCCACCTTAAAAGAAACCGAGGTTTTCATCCCGCTCCTTAAAATGTTTTTAAAAGCTAGTTTTAAGCTAATGGAAAAAAACAGTCTTAATCAAAACCTAGGGGCAAAAATCTTCTGGAAGAACTTTTATCGATTGGTACCTCCACTCAACGTTCACGTTAACATAGGATTAGCTTAACCGCGCTTTGAACAACTGGGCCCAGAACCCAACAACATTGAGGGCAAAGTGGTTAATATATACCTTCTATTCTGGCTATTTCATCCAGCGTTTTTAGGACATCTACCTCTTCTGGCGTAGTGTTTAAGTCGTGTGTTCGAGGCAAGGATTTTGTCTCTTGTTGAACTCTGCAATTCAAAACATTTCAAAAGTAAAGTTTGTAAGAAACGCAACCATGGTAACATTAAAGAAAAAAGCGTATATTACCGTCACTTTTATGTAAGTGACATCTTTTACCTGCTTTTGACTGGTTCTTCACCTTCTGAAAATTGAAAAGAAAACTCAGTCAGTCCTAACAAAAAATAATTCAATAAATTAAAACCGAACGAACCACTACGCATTGTTTCAAATCGTCATCATCACCTCGGGTTGGTCCGAGAAACTCTTATTTCTTTGATGATTTCTAATTCCAAGGTATTTTTTGCGCGGTTTATTACACAGGAAAAGAAGATCTTAGCAAGGGCCACTAAAAACCCAACAGAAATTGGGGGTAACCCGCTCTCTTCAGAGATAACTTAACTTCAATTTGAAAAGATATGCCCTACATTTTTATATATTTTAGAACTTTTAAGAATTATTGTTGTTTAATTATCTCTAAAAAATGCGAGGTTACCCCCAATTTTATATTTGGATTAGACGTTGCTAAGACCTACTTTTCCCGCATAGTCAGGAACTGGGCAAAAAATACTTCTGTATTAGGAGACACCGTCTTTAAACATTTCTGCCTTTCATATCGCGCGACTTTCCTACGCTGATATCCGTTTCTGTCACAACATAGCCAATCAAAGTATATAAACCCTTTAAACGTTCTTTTTATTTGCATGTTTTTGAGTTCGCCTTGATCTGGGTTGATTTTGTAACATTATAGCGATAGGAACTGTTACAACAACATACCTTTTTTAAGAACAACGAAAGACTTTTCTATCCATTTCTATTTTTACATCGATGTAGGTGACCTCCGTGGGGTTATAAGGTAACATATTCTACTTTTTTGGTCCTTAAACTAGGAGAAAATGTATTATGTTGTCGTGTTGTAGCTTGAGAATTTGAGCTGGGAACCTTTTATTGCCCTCCACATCTATGGCACGATATTTCAGAATAGGTGGGAACGGCGTTCAAGTTGAGACGGAGAATGAAAAATTTACTTTCATGTGCTTAGGTTCTCCACAAAACCTTGTCACGTTGTTGTTTGGCGACGAAATGTATCAAACTTTATAACGCACGTGTCGGGCTATAGTTTGTATCCTACTGTTTTGTGACGTTTTCGTTCTTAAACTCCCTAGTTTTAAAAGGTGGGTGGAGTGAGGCGTCTGAAGATTTGTGTATTAGCTTTTTGGGGGTAGAGTGAGGCATATAAAGACTAATGTACTAACCTGTCGGGGGATAGAGTGAGGGTTCTAATGACAACAGCAGTCTCTCGAGTTGCTGAAGCTCCTTTTCAGCTACGTCACAAGTAGAACTTGTACTTTCGTCGTCACTTTCTAAGATTAAACATATTAACAAGAACTTCTGTTCAAAAAATACCTAGATAACTCAGAAACAGGAGTGAGAGGAAATAGCAAACGTTCGCTCACAAGTTCAGTCTACATTAGAGCGTTCGGTTTTATATTATAACTCGTGAAACAAAATCAAAAGGACATTGGAAATAGTCAAAAGTAAACAAAAGAAATCAATGACACCGGTGTCTATCACTGCTTGATAATCTTATTCCTGTATCACGGGAGATGTTAAACCTTAGCATCCTCAGCCTTCTTTGGTTTCATAGCGGCTACAGTGTACAATAGACCTGCACCCTTCAAAAGCCCTGTTTCACTGGACCCTTATAACCTGCAGCTGCATTATTTTAGGGTTGGGAGCATTGTTCTGTTGTTCGTTCTTTTGTCCTTTCGATCAACCATGTAAGACGTTGCAAACGGTGCAGGTCGCCCCCCCCCCCCCCCCCCCAGTTTATTGCTTTATTCAATTAATGGGCCTTGTAAGGAAACATTTTTATAACGAAAACAATAGCCCAATTTTGATATATTAAATTTCAGCCTGAAACAATAAACATCACTGCGAGGCTCCGGAAATAAACCCATATAAACTCTACAATTTATTCCCCGGAGCCTCGCAGTGATGTTGTTTCAGGCTGAATTTTAATATATCGAAATTGGGCTGTTTGTACTCAGAAAAAAGAAAAACGAAAACAAAAGAAAACACAAGTAGATAGCAAACTTAGTTTCCCGTGCAAAGTAGTCCTCAAAGTCTTGCTATTTCCCTCCTTTCTATCAACACAGCTGACCGCTGCCATTTTCGCCTGGTCATAAAAACACAACTCACCATCGCTATCAAAAGAGCATCTATCAAGCGACTGGTGGGGAGAGTCTGGGTTCGAGCTCGGTACCTGGTCCGCTTCACTGTTGTGAAGAGCGCATGAGTGGAAATCCGCTGACAAGAAAAACAGAGGACCCATCAGTCTCGTTGTCTGAGCCAGCGCGCTTTACGTCATGGGGTTTTAACCACTTTTGTTAGAAGTGGTGAAATAAGACATTCACTTCACTACAAAATAATTCTAGAACAACGAGAGGAAAGATATCACCTCAAATCTTGAAAGGAACAACTCGTGATCTGTTCTAGCGCATTTTGGAAACAAAAATGCGACAATTTGAAAAACATTAGTTTCAACCCATTTCGACCAACTCTGTCTCTAGCCAGAGGCACTAATCGACAGTTTTACTACACTGGGGTGATAATTTATAACAAAACTAGGCAACTGCTTTTTTTTTCTTTTTTTGCTTTTGTTGATAGAAACTACGTTTTTAGCTTCAATCCATTCCGACCTACTCTGTCTCTAGCCAGAGGCACTAATCGACAGTTTTACTACACTGGGGTGATAATTTACACCAAAACTAGGCAACTGCTTTTTTTTCCTTTTTTGTTTTTTTGCTTTTGTTGATAGAAAAACGTTCTTGGGTTTCGAAATGACATCATATCCGCGTGATACTTCCCCTTTAAGCTGAGTTCTTTGCTGTTGACCAAAAGGAACACTCTGGGGTCACCAAATGACTTACTGGACGATGAGCAGGAGGCGTTTTCTTTTATAACTGGTTTGAAGTACTTACCATCATGTTGTTCAGTTCGCATGGTACTGATGTCGTCTGAATCTACGCTGCCATTAGGACTCTGCTGGGCAGTCTGTGGTACTGTCTGCTCACCTTGAGGGTAAAACAAACAATATAGCAGGATAATTATTCCACGACCGCGAAATTTATTTATTTTATTAAATAATTTGATCAAACTCCAAATTACCACTTTGCATAAGACAATCCAATGAACCTGAGGTGAGCTTAAAAGAGAATACAAGAGTCCTTGGAATAAACCCCCTAATATATCATAGATAGTCTCCAACAACTAGTTATATTATACACAAAAAGAAATTAAATGACAATAAAAAATTTGCATTAAATTTTATATCATAAAAGAAGGCAATCAAGTTCTTACGAAAGACTGACAAGGTGTTCGACTCCCTAAATACACGATTTGCTTATACTAATTTTTAATAATGAAGACGAATATCGAGATCCTGTCTCTATTCTTCGGAAAATCAAACCGATTTAATTTATGCCTTGCCTCGCGCTCTGTTAAGATCATAGTTAATTGAGGGACTGGTTATGAAACCTTGCCATGAAATCAATGGTGCTGCGCACAATTTATGTTGGAAGGGCCACGACCGTGCACAATCCTTTGTTTTAACGTTCACACTACAGCTGAATATCTTAACAAAAACGTTTCGATTGGTCAGTTGCTCCGACATATTTCAAACTCTATTGTGGTCTGTGCACGGTGAAGGCCAAAAAATACTAACAAAAACATATAACAAAGAAGTTTGTCAGGCTTCATAACCATTGCCTTTTAAATTTGAATTGCAGCAGTATTAACCTTCATCAGTGATTGATGAGCTCACAGTTCTTCTTCGCTTACTGGTCGGCCTGCAGCCGGGACGCTCGGTAGGTGGGCTGGGAACATCTTCCGGGACGAACTGAATGTCTTGAGAATAAACATGAATTTTAGAGAGCTGGCACTACAGGGAAACTCAGTTTACACTTTTAAAAGATATGACAGATCAAGTGAAAACAATTTTTTTTAACTCCAAGGCAACAGGTACACTGTCACCTGTTTAAGAATTAAAGAGGAACTGTCGCGGCGATTTTGCTGTATTTTGGTCCAGACTGCTCAAATTTTTGACAAAGAACCTTTTTTCTATCATAAAATTGCTGTTAGAGCACCGGAAAGAAAATATTAGGGGATTTATCCGAGGAAGAACAAACTGTAATCAGGTTTTAGCGACTTCCCTGCAATACACAGGAGGAACTTGAAAAAATTGGCCAATTTTTTCAAATTGCATTCCATCTCCATTGTAGCCATGTGCAGCCATACATACTTAATACTACTTTCTTTGCGTTAGTAAGGTAATTGTTAACAACACTGAACCATTATTTTGATGATTCCATCGATTCAACTATATTTTTTGACTATTCAAAGTGATACAAAAAATAGATGACACTGCCTCTTTTTAAAAGAAGCTCAAACGACATTAAGAACACAAAAAATGAAGGTTCTCAAGTCGGAATAAATTTAGAAAACATCGAGTCGGCCCAACGGGAGCCAGGAAGACAGTCCATCATAAAAGAACGTTACACAGTGAGTAAATCGATCGGCATAGGAACTTACCACTTCTCTTAGAACTTCTGAGGTGGATCTCGAACGGCATCAGATATCTAAAAATAACGACAGACAGGTTGTAAACAACAACAACAACAAAACATAGTTCCATTCTCTCGTACTAATAAACATCAGGAGTTTATCTGTTTCTAGTCCAGTCATTCGGCCATCAGTACCTTAATTTATCCGTCAGTCTCGGCGTTCATCCATTTATCCTCTTCCTTCTATCCATTCATTATTCGTCCGTTCGTTAGTTCGTACTTTCTTTCTTTCGTTTAGTCATCCCGTTTATTTGTTTGTTCATTCTTGGTGAATTTACCGTGTGTTTTTCCTTGTACCAGTTTATTTGTTCGTTGAGTTCTTCATTATCTGTTAGTGCATGTATCCATTCACTTTTTCCTGCATTTTTTTTTTTCTGTTTATCGTTCTGGGTTATCAACTCCTTCCCTCGTCAACTCATTCAGTCAACAATTTTCTTGTTCGCTTGTTTCTTCATCGCCTCATTTGTTCATTCGTTCATTGTTTTGCTTCTTTACTTCTTTATCCCGTTCTCAAGTTCGTTGATTCACTCGTTAATCATTCGTTTGCTCGTTAATCTCTCACATGCTTTAGTAGGTTTGTTCATGTAGGATCGTAAACGCCCGCAAATTTAGTTTAAAATTATTGTGCATTGTTTGTCGGAATTTATGTAATGTACTCATCGGATAAGCAGACATTTAATTTATGCGAGTTTGGTCTTGCAGCCATAGGAGTACAGTGAAACCTCGATTTAACGAACCTCTATTTAACGAAGTCCTCAGTATAACGAACAATATTCTCCAGCCCGGCCTTTTAAAATGTTTGGAACAGAGCCTCGATATAACGAACCAATTCCCCTAGTCCCTTAGCACTTCGTTAAATCGAGGTTTCACTGTATATTTTCATGGCTAATTCGATTTGGGACGTTTTTTTCTGTAGCACACTGAGTGCAGTTTTCCCAGCGCTATCGCAGTTTTCTATCATTAGTCGGAGGGATGTAGCTCAGCCGGCTCTTTTGGACTGTGCACCTTTAAACTTTGCCTCAAGTAATTGTGTTCTGTATAAATTTCAGACGGTGAAATTCGCCGGTAGCCGGCTGTTAGCGACATTGCTGTAGTCGCTGTGCAGTTATCTCCAGCCGGGACCAAACAAATGTAAGTGTTCCAGCTTCCTCTCGAACAGGTGCGTTTTAATTTATTGTTAGTTACTCATCTTGTAATCCATTGTTAGACACTAGAGAGATTTTGAGTTGCCTTTACGGCAAACTACAGAAAAGACCACGTAACCATGTTTATTCTTTCGCTCGCTGTTTTCAGTTTCACAGTAAAATTGAGCAGTTGCTATTTGGAGTTTGTAAATTTTTACGCAAATTCAGCTCACGGTAGTGGGCTGCTACGTAAAAATGTGAATAAACTATCCAGCTCGATCTATGCTCATCTATGTACTTGTTTTTTCAAGAAAACATAAACGCGAATCTGACTTTTGCCGCTTGCTTTACACGCGATTCTAAATCTCTCTACTAAAGAGCGTCAAAGATCACTTCCCGGGTGATGGTTGCCGCCTTGATGCTGTTTATGTGTGTTTATAGTTCACTCGTTCATCCATTGGTTCCTTGTCTCGCTGTTGATTCACTTACTTTTGATAGAAGACTCTAGCAGCGCTGCTTGTGCCTCCATACACCACACCTGAATCAAGCAGCTCGTTATACACTTTGTTCCACAATTTAGACTGACACACCTGAAATACGCCACAAGGAAACCAATTAAATAACGGATTACAGCTGTAATAGATAACAAACCGTAACAATTATAAACGCAACCCAATCTCATTCCCAAGGCTTTGCCCTTGGGAGGGGCAGGAAAAGGCTCACTCTGTTTTCCCGCCCCTCCTAATCGAACGCAACTTTAGCATTTGCCAAATAAAAAATTAAAAATTAAAAAATGGCTTGGACGGGGATCGAACACCTGACATCTATTCAAGAGAAAAAAGGAGACAGAGAGGGAAACCAGGGGAGTTGGCAGGGATATGTGAATTTCACTTAACCGAAGTGGCTCGAGGTGACAAAGGAAAAGATTCATAAGTGACACGCGTCCCACGCGGCTGCGGTCAGAAATGCCTCAAGCGTCTTGCGATGAGCATAGCTAAAAGAACGGTGGTAAATTAAAAACTAAGAAAAGTAAAATTCACCATCTTTGTTTACCCAGTTTTGTGAGCGCTTGCACATCTTGCTTTTGTAGGACCATTTTTCAGATACAATAATCCGGATTGGTCGGATTGTGTTTCGTAGCCTTTACTTACAGTCTCAAATCCTCCATGCTGAACGACCAGGTTGTAGAATCTAAAGAGACTGATCCTTTTTCCGCGCCACACTGGTTCTTTGGGTACAGTTAAGCCTCGCTCCACTGAAAACGACTCCAGACTTGCCAGGAATTCCTTCTCCTGTAAATGAGATGTAAATAATAAGAAGGACGCCTTTCTCACGGGAAAAAGTAAAGATGCACTTGAGGCAAATGTCAGAAAAAAATAAACAACTATTAATCGTTTCCTTCCATTATGACTAAAAAATCATTCTGGAATGTATCTGAAAAGATAATCTACGCCCTAAGAACAAACTTGCCGTCTATTCTATTTTAACAACAGAGTGTTTCTGTTTATAGAATGTCGTCTGACAGTTGCCCTGCGGAAACATGATGTTCTTAATCCTAGTTTGTTTGCTATTTTAAGAAGATCAAATTACTGAGGGGCAACTCTAACACCCGTCCGATAATCCGGAGACAGAATTTTCATCGCTCTACGCCATCGCTAAACTTCCTTCGGAAAAAAAAGTGATTGAATCCGGTAATTTCAATTAACAGATCAACAATTTAACCTTCTAGGAGGAAGATTGTCAAGGAATTCGTCTACAAACTGTCTCTTGGGAAGACTGACAAGTTCTTTTGGCCAACACGTAATATCCATCTGGGAATTTTCGCCGCATGGACCTTATCCCATGTTCAAAACTCTTCCTGGACGAAAACTATCACGTGATCAATTTAAGCCTATAAGTGCTGAGTCCGAAATATACCTACTATTTATCACGTGCACATACCTTCCAATCCACGTGCGACTCATTACCAGTCTCGCTCAGCCATGGCTTGTTCATAACTGCTATTGTGGGTGAGTTCAACGGAGTGGTGGATTTTCTTCGCTCAGGAATTTTCGATTCCTGAACTTCTTCTACCGGAGCTTGCTCAGACGAAGCCACGGAAGCTGAAGGTTTGCCCTCCTCTGTGAATTTGTAAAAAGGGGTATTAAAAAGAAAACTAGATGACAAGTCTTTCAGATTAGTAAAATTCAACTTTTCTCAAGTTTAACTGACATGTGGGTCAAGTAATAACGGGCTTGGGTCCACTTCATGTATGTTCTCTTATGATTCTTTCTAAATGTATTTCCAAGCTAACGATTGCCTTTTCTTTCTTGTACTGTAAGGAAAAGTAAGACAGTGACCACAATAACCAAAATGGTTAATATATTTCAGACCTGTTTTCCAAAATCCCTACCTGACTACCTGTTTTTGTAAAATCCAGACCCGTTTTAATACTTTCAGACCAAAATAGTGAAAGTCCACACTCTATTTTAGACCAAAACGACTCAAAACCAAGGAAATAAATGCAGAGACCGATACGACGTCAAATGGTTTTAAATGGTTGTGTACTACATTTCGGCTGGCCAAACCCGCCCTCCTATATTAGCAGATTATCGTCCACGGTTGCTTGTTTGAACAAAGCCATACCCGCTTGTATAGCTTATATAGGGGAGTCCCCCCCGAATCACAAAGTCTAATCACCCTCTGTATATTTAAAATGGCACGTTTCTAATCTCTCATCAGCCATCTTGTTTAACGCGTTGTGTGCTTCCTTGAGAGCAAACTCGTAACATTTCTTGAGCTCAATCAACTGGCGTCCTTGAATCTTTTTGAACTTGGGTGCTTTTTCGATCTCATTCATGGAGTGGAGAGGGTGTACGAGAGCTGGCACTAGCCATGCACGAGAACGAGGCCGGCCAAAAAACTCCACGTGGTAATGCGTGATCTCGTTCTCTTTGTCCAGCGGTGCATCGTAGTACTCTCCGCAGCTTGGATCTCGCGTCAGGAGGCCTGGCCACCTAGATTATAATGAAGAAAATCAACAATTTAAGGGAAATGGTTATAATAAGTTTGTTCGAAGAGGACCTACCTTGTCTGGGGTAGGGGGGTTATCGAAGACACCACCTATCTCATGAACACTACCGGAAAAATTTTATTTATTAATGGTGACATGTCGCCGAAACGTCATGTTTTAATATCGCTACTTTTTATTCTGAAATGTTTTTCCAAATCCTTAGTTATCAGAATTTTAAAATTTGAGTTGAAATATTCAGCTAGCAAGAGTCAGCATTGCTAGATAAACAAGAAAAATGAGGCTTTAATCTCATTGTCATTTTTTACTGCTGGATAGAGGGGTGATAATGTAATAAAGACACCATATTTTGAGGTTAAGGAAGTGGGGGGAGGGGGGGTGCAGGCAGAGACCACCATCTATTTTGTGGTTTGGTGGTTCCTGTTCGAGTATAGTAGTTTTGACCACTTCCCTTACAGAAAAAAAGAAACGAGAAACGTTGCCTGTAAATCAATGGCTAAAACGAGTCCAAGCGTTTTCATACCAAAAGTTATGCAAAAGAATGAAAGAAAAATGACAGAAAAACTACACAATCAACAACGACAAACCTAACATCAAAATGGCTTGATACTCACGGTGGATAACCGGACATTTTAGCCAGGACCACCTCCCCCTCGGGAAGAAGGCTGTAAATAAACTTCATGTGCTTGGGTTTCTTAGCTTTCTGCTCCTCAGCAGAACACGTGTTATACCGAGTGTCTCGGTTGAGCCAGCAGTACCAAGAGCTGTCCTCTAAGCCCTTGGCTTCATCCGCCGATATTTGGCGCCATTTGTGGCAATGTTCATTCTCGCATTGTACCCAAATGGAGACGGGGTCTTCCTCTTGTACAGCTGGCGAGCGACTTGAGTTACGCAATCCATGCTTTCGTTTTGGCATCGCGCTTGGATATGACTGACGAGCTGTAGCTAACAAGACAACATAGTAATCATTATCATTAATCTGAGAAGCTGTTTGGTTACGAATACCGCCACAAAACTAAAACGAAAGTATAATGTCAACTAAACAAGGCACAACTTCAGGACCGCGATTTGGTGTCCTTAGCAGCGACCATCCGTTGTATTCCAGTTTAATTCTAGATCTTCTCTAGTCAGTTGCGTAAACTTTTGCCAAGACTTCAGTCAAAGCGCATGAGAAACAAGGTGCCGAAAGAAGGGAGATGAGCGAGCGCACATCTGATCAATCCTACCAAAAACATTAAAACCGGAGAACGAAGCAAAAACGTGCCACTGGTGTTGAGGCAGCGTGGCCGAGTGGTTAGGGCGCCGGACTTGAAATCTGGAGGTCCCGGGTCTGGCAGCTGGCTGGACTTGTTTCTCGGTAGCTTCAAGTTCAACTCCTCGGCTGCGCTTGTAAATAGACAGCTGGTCTGCCTCCTGCCAGCTGGGATTTTTAGCCATGTTATGTTCAATTTAAATTATTATCATTGTGAAGTTTAATGCTCGGCCCCACCAGCACTTGTGCTATAAACACTGCCGAGGGTAAATAAAAGTTATTATTTATTTATTATTTATCAAGAGCGGGAAAGCAAGGTAAGTCACAACTGAATTTGCTCATTGATTGGTTGATAAGATACGACGTTTATTCTGTTCGGCTACGACACGTTATACGAGGTTTTGAGCAAACAAATGTAGTAAATCACAAACTACTCGACTAAGCTTGCTAGCGGAAGTGGAGCCGGGATAAATTATAACAATTTCTATCTGTCAGTAGAATTAGTGTCAATTTTGCCAGTAATTCCTTTAACTTGGAGGAACCCTGATCTCAACGTTAGTTTCGGTACGGAAGTTCTTTCCTCATTTTATCGCTTTGTGATAAAGAAAATCACTCGTGGCACCTGACACACGTGGGGCAAAACGCACAATGTTAGCTCAATGCAAGACCATCTAAAATTAAGGAAGAAAAGGACCATTTCTGAATTTTCAATCTCAGCAGATACCTACACGGTATTAAGGCCCTGTTCAGACAAGGCGCCCGTTCCAGGGTTCTGTGCCCGGCCACTGAAAACGTTGTTCAGACTCCTTGTTGCCGAAGAGAGCAATCGTGTTCTCGTTCGTCAATGTAGCGCCCGCCATTCTATTAACTGTATCGTGTGGAGGCATGAGGGAAAAGCAAGAACATGATAAAATCCTGTTCAGACCAGTGTCCGAGTACTACTCTTGGAGGAAGTACCCGTGCCCGGGAACGGTTTTCAGAGATTTACTTGGACACCGAGAAAAAGCTATGTCCAGACTAGAGAACGGAGCACGGGCTCTAGTCTGAAGGGAGCCTTAGTTTTCTCCAACCGATTTGCCTTTATCACTGTTGGGGTTTTCAAAACCCACTGTCGCACGCTTTGTTGGATTCGTAGCACGATTACTTAAATTCAACGATTTTTAAAACGTAAAATGGCTCATTTAACTGCTGCTAAATTTATAATCTGCTCAAAAATGACGAAATGTTAAAAAAAAAATAGGAAAAAAATTTTTTTTAAAACGCGAAAGCGGAAAAATCGCTGAACTGCATTGTCGCTAAAAGTAACAAAACAGATTTACAAGCGAACTCACCAAGTGCTTCGTGCAACAATGTTCATGATCTCATCTTGAAATGAAACTAGGGCGATTCCAAACGACAGAGAGACATGACTAATGCCTCGAATGAAAGGAAGTTCAAAGCTTTGCACAAACAGGAACTTGTGACAGTTTTTCCTGTGAAACAAATTCGCGTCCTTTCCCAGCCGGTAATAACTTGATTAGTCAGCGGGAAGTTTCCACAGGAAAAAACCAACAAACTCCACCTTTGACGTGAGGTTTTTTCCGATGAACTTGAGGAAGACCTTGGCTTCCTTTGGCAACCTGGCATTAATTGGACCTGCGACACTTCAGCACGTACCCTCTCCCTGTCAAAGACTTCTGGAATATGCAGTTGATACTCGATAATTTCGAGAAACACAATTCATCCAATGAGCACGACAAGGGAACAGCTTTTTCATTCAATTAGAAGGAAACTCTGATTAACCAAAATTCCATTTGAATCCACGGTCTAAGGAGATTCCAGTCGCGCTCCAATCGCCCGTTCCAAACACTACAGCTGTATTGTAGCTTTGAATTTTCTAGCCTGGTTGCCATGGTTGCTTACTCGTAACACCTACGTCTATTTTTAGGTTTGGAACTTGTTTTAGGAAAGGAAAAATCGATGAATTTGATTTTCCTTGTTTTGTTTGCCCGATATTTTACGAGGAAATTAAATCCCAACCATGGCCACTTTCAAGAATAAAAGTATTCCAATTTCAAATTCTCTCCGCAAATAGCACCTGATCCGCGAATGACTCATTGCGAATACATTTCGTCTCATCGCTGGATCCACATGGTGTGATATAGCGGTGGGTGTTCTAATCGCGGACTTTAAACTCTGCTTCATTTCAAGTCACAACAGAAATGAGGAGGCGGTAAGGGAAATATTGAGTATAAATTTGGTAGCTACGTAACCGCAGAGGCGGAAGGTCACGACACGAGAAACGTCATTTCACCTGCACAAGAATTTCGGCCCCAAAACACGCTACCTAAAACCAATCGTTACTACGTCTGTATTTTTCTCTCTTCTTTCGTCGATTCAATCATCAAATCCACGTTGTTTTAAAGGTGCATATCATAAACGTGACATAATTATTTCCCGCCAATGCAAAACACGTCATTTTCATTGAACCGAAACCAAAACCTATATCCTTTGCTATCTGCTTCACTGGGCGGTTTGCGTGTTTCCGGTTGGAGGATATTGCTACCGACATGAAACATTTTTACCGATTACAGCAAAACTTCAGATTATAAAACTTGGACAGCAGAAATATGTCTTACAAGGAATTTTAGCAAATTAAATAACTTGTAGCTTTCTATTTGAAAGTGTCGAGAGTATTTCATAAATTATTATATTAAAATTAAATTGATGTAAACTTAATTTAGCCAATTTGTCATCTGTTGTTCTGAAACTAAGCTGAAAGGTTGTCTTAACGCGGACGAGGAAACAAACGTTTTTAAGTTCTTGCACCCAAAATAAAAAGTACATAACGTAAGCATACATGAACTTATAAGTTTTAAGTTTTCAAAATATTTTAATCCTCCCAGCTCACTAAACAACCCGGTTTGTTATTACGCCGGTTATTGCGAAAGACAAGGCAGAGGGTAAGTTAGAATGAATCAGTGGAGAACAATTCCTATCGTGTGGTAATTTTTACGATTTGTACCTGCAGAATTACTATTCTCTGATTTGACTTTTCAGTAATACATTCGATTAACCAAGCATTGTCTCTTTCGATCAACATGTTTTATTTGCTGTCACCGGAAACAACTCGTTCCTTTGACGACAAAGCATATTCGACTTTCGTGAGGCAAAAACTAAACGTATCTCCAGAAGAAAAGACTTCAAAACGAAGCAAAACTTAAATAAAAGCGAGCAAAGAGGAGAGCCACTGGCAGATTTCTCAAAATCGCTCTAGGTCGCAAAACAATAAGTTTTGTCTCAACACGCGGTCCGTTGTTTGGTTAGACAGGAAGCCGAACCAGACATCTTCGCTAAGTTTGTTCGCGGTTTTCTGCAAAAGCTTTGAAAAAATAATTACCTAGGCGTACTTACCTCACATTGTTGTCAGCATTTCGGTCATTTTACGTTGTTTGAAGGTGCGAAAACTTTTGATTCGTGTCTATTCAAATGCACAAAGAGTGACGGCAGTCAGCAGTTATTTCCTCTTGATTTTCCCGCTTACTAGAGTCAGCCGCTGAGCAGTTAATATTTGTGTGTTCACACAGTATTGTACGCATCCTTTTGCGTGAGAGAGCGCTGAAAACACAAAGAAACTCTTTTTATGAAATCCTTTTTGTGTGTAGTGAAGATACAAAGATCGTTTATATTCTGTGAACATGCTACCAGTTCATACTTTAAATAATGGAGTACAGATTCCGGCCATTGGGCGTAAGTTTAGATCAGTTTATACCTTTCCGTTATCAACTTATTTTGGTCGTAAGATTTTTTTGACCACAACTTTTTCTTTCCAGTTGGAACATTTCAAATGAGGTCAGTGGCAGGAGATGAGTTAATACACAGAACTATTGATACTGCTTTTCAGTGTGGCTACAGACTTATAGGTGAGATGACATCACTGCTGACTTAAGGGGTATGGGAAATCAGCAAACGAACTAGACGGGGGAGGAAGAAGCATGTAAGAAGGGCGCAGAAAGGAGTGGGGGGGGGGGGGGGCATGGTCAACAGGGGATCTGCCCTTTTCCAATTCCAGGATGGCCTTGCCCCTTAGAAAAAGCGTCCTTGGTCCAAAAAATATCCATACACTGTCCATATCCACAGGGCTGTCAACCTCACATGTCAACAAATATGGAGAATATGACTTCCCCGGCCAGCAATAACAAAGCACCTTACAAAGGCGTCACATCAAGCCCAAATTCATGGGTTCAGTGGGGGGGGGGGGGGGGGACATTAAACAGTACACATTTCAGATTTTCTTGTCGACCACAAATAGCAAACTTGGTCAATTATCCGGGAGATTACAAACGTAAATATGGAGTAATCAGGCTCAAAATCTGGAGATTACAGACATCAATCTGGAGACCAGGAGATACGGTTTTAAATCTGGATACTCCCAGATTATCCAGGAGAGTTGACAGCCCTGTATCCACTCCACAGAACATCATATATGCAAATTAAGATGGGTTCAAAACCAGTTAAATAATGGTGTGTTATAGAAGAAAACAGTCTCGCAAAATGTAGACACAAGACTCAGAATTTCATATTTTGTAGACTGGGTCTGGAGATCTCATTTTGGGAGCTTGCTATCCATTTTAATAGTGAATGTATGGGTTTTTTAGTTTAAACAGGCTCGTTCTTGTAAGTTAAAACCTGGTCTCGTCGTTTGGATTTATGATTTGACCTGTGTAATTGGCAAAAAGTCATTTCAAAATATACTTATCAGGCCTGGTAAGATACTGGGACTTTCAAGAAATGGGCCCCAGGTCTTTTTTTATACTGGGGCGTCCTCAGTTTAAATCACTGAATAGTACGAGTTAGTGGTTTCATGAGAAAAAATCTACTGGCAGAGCTCTTGCTGATGTACAGTCTGTGGAACTTGCCTAGCTCCCTGCAGCAAACTATGATTTTCTTAAATGTTAATACCATTACATTTATTCCATAATGCACATATGGCACACATTGACATTCAAATCCCAGCAGTATGCAGAATGTTTGTCCCATGAACCTAGTTTAATGCCTTTACATGTACATGTATATACCTCCAACTAGTCTCCTGTAGCTCAGTGGTAGAGCATCTGAACTCGTAATAGGGTCTTAGGTTCAACTCCTGATAGGAGTACTCAGATTTCATTTTTCCGAGTATACCTATGTCACTCACTGAACTTGTTTACACTATTCTCGTATGATTTTCTTATTATTAAATAAGTAAAATAATCAGATTTGCTTTACCTCTGGCAGTCCTTCAGCGGTGTTGACTGAAATGTGTGATAGGATTAATTAATCTGGTGCTTGGTTCCTATAAATATAGACACAGCTGCTGTTTATCGGAATGAGGCAGACATTGGACGATCACTGAAAGAACTTCTACCCAAGTGCGGTCTCACAAGACAAGATGTCTTCATAACAAGTAAACTGTGTGGGTGTCTTGCACAGATATAAATTTAAATATGGAATGCTTCTGGTAATTGAATTTATTTTGAGCATGAGTCAACCTATGGCATGAACAAGCTGCTGAAAAGTTTGGAATACACAAATTAGTCTTTTAGGTTGTGTTTCTCAGTAGCTTCGTTAAATGCGATGTTCAGTGATATGTTGTCTTGTGACTATAAGCAGTGACACATGACAAGGTGAGGATATCCTGGCCCTCAACCAAGATCAAAGCTCTCTCCTGTCTACATTGATTTAATTATTATATGTCACATGAAACTGGCCACTTATGATCACCTGGCAAGTGTCAGTGTACATCATTGCTGAACATGATCATTACATGTAATACCACTTGAATAAGAGTAGTTTTAGAGATGGTTTGAAAAAGTTGTTGAAAGGTTGTTCAAAATTTAGTACCCACCAAAGGTAACTTGTTTCTAGGTATGGAGGTAACAGGAAAAAGAAATGATATTTTTGCCAGCAAAAAATGGCTACTCTCATCTCTATTCCTCCCAGGTGTGCAAATCGTTTGCTGATAAGTGGTTTAATTAGGAGCCCTGATAAGGGAGGGAGGGTGGACATAATAATATGGTAATCTGCCATGGAAAAACAACCCACGCAGGGGAGGGGGGTTAGCAAAAATGCCTGTGTATGGTGACACGCAACTTTTGTGAAGAGTAAAGTAAATCAAACTCTGCTAGAGGCAGAGAGGGAGACTGGTACCCAGGAATTAAAGTGGTACTTTTTTCTTCCTTATTTTAAGCTCCAAGAGATCATGGCTTTGAGAGTGCAGAGAAGGCTTGCATGAAGTCTTTAGAAGCTCTGGACTGTGAATACCTGGACTTGTATCTCATTCACTGGCCAGGGGTTCAAAAACTTAAAAGTGAAGATCCTAAGAATGCTGAGCTTAGAAGGAAAAGCTGGGAGGCATTAGAAAAGCTTTACAAAACAGGTTAGTGTGTGTCAGTTTCTGAGATACAAGATAAAGTACGTCTTATTTTTTAATGTATGGTATTGACTACTTATGCATGGAATCATTCACTGAGTGCTATTTTCATACAATGCCATATTTTAGATGCCTGTGTCAATGACTGGAAAAATACATTGTACATCTGCTGTTTATTCACCTGGGCTAAAACATAATGTCACATTTCTTTCACAGATACCACTTACTGACATTCAAATCCTAGCAGTCTGTATATCATCACATTTATTCTGTTGCATATTTGCCACACATTGACATTCAAATCCAAGTAGTATGCAGGATGTTTCTCCCATGAACCTAGTTTAATGGCCATAGCTCCCACAAGTATCCTGTAACTCAGTGGTAAACAGCATCCAAACTAGTAATCCAATGGTCATAAGTCCATCTCCTGTTGGAAGAACTCAGATTTCCTTTTTCCAAGTAATTGTCAGTGTCACTAACTGCAAAAAATACATCTATTATATACTTTTAAGTTGTTGCACAAGTTCTTTGTAAACGTGCGTTGGTGTATTGGAATGCCCTTCAGGCTGTGTCAGACAGTAGATACAGTGTATTTGGTTTTCTGTCATGTCACATGATCCTCACTGTATTCAGTTTGTATGTCATGACCATGAACCAATCATTTCCCATCTTAGCAGTCCCTGTCAGGCAAGAAGTGCATGATGTTAACACACTTCATTCTTGTCCAGGTTTACTGAAGTCTATTGGGGTTTCAAACTACACTGTGGATCATCTTGAAGAGCTTCTTCAGTATGCCACTGTTGTTCCAGCCGTATTACAGGTAGAGTGCTTAAAAACAATGAACAGTTTAAGGCAAGAGAGGTGTAAATCAATAAACAAGAAATAGCTTATTACTTTTCTTGAAAATGCAAGCAACCTACACAAAAGAGTTACGGACCCTTGACTGATTTCTTTTTTTCACAACGAATGTTTCACTTGACTTGGTTCAGTCTCATATACCAAAAAAATCAGTCAAGCATCAGTATGACTCTTTTGTGTAGGTCACTCACATTTTCGAGAAAAAATTATAAGCTCTTTCTTTTTTTATTTAACATTTTGCTCAAAAATTAAAAACACGACTAAGTTTTTACGTGACAACCACCCTTTGTCATTTTTTTTTTGTATAAGATGTGGCCAGCTGAAGCAAGTGCAAAATGGAAAGATTTTTGCATTCATAGGAGCAACATTATAGTCCTCATTTCTCTGTGGTGTTATGGTCAACACTGGTTTTGCAGTTTTTATTTTATTTATTTATTTATTTATTTATTTATTTAGTTTATTTGCCACACACAAGTTACAATGATTAATAAATTACAATGATTACAATGGCAACAAATGCCTACAAAGTTATAGTCACTGTGATTAAAGTTCAAGACTTAGAGGTAGAAAAGAATTGGCAAGGGAACCTAATAAAACAATTGTAAAACTTAGGCTCCCTCCCAGAGAAATAAATGATGACTAAACCTAGACAATATGGTAAAATGAAGTACCGACAAGTCATAACATAAGTACAGTTGACTAGAATTGCCAAATTATCTACACTTACCAGGGTTACACTTACATGTAACATTCTAACAAGCTAACAAACCTCTGGCTCTTGGATTCTGGATTGAACTGGAATTTCAGCCCAGAGAAAATCCTCTTAAAGCAGGGATGAGAACCAGCAACAAGGGCAGCCCACATTTGATGCCAAAAATCAGCATCTTATTGCAATTTGGGGGTGAGATATTACCTCTGTTATGCCCCGATGACTCCATACAAATCCCTCTAATTCTGTCTCAGGAACTGAGACAAAATTAAGGTAATTTAAGGCAAAATTAAGGCAAGGTAAAACCACTGATTTTTCAAGATATTTCTTTCAACCATGCACCTGAGTGTAACTTCTTGTGTTAAAAAATGCAGGTGGAGTTCCACCCAAGACTTTACCAGAAAAAATTGCTTGAATACTGCAAAAGCAAAGGAATCTGGCTTCAAGCTTACACCTCCTTAGGGCAAGGAAAGGTATGTACAGCGAACATTTCAAATGCTGTTGCTGTATTTGAGAGATTGAAGAATGTACACCATGTTTGTGTTACAAGCTAGATTTGTGCAGTTTCCCTAGGGCAATGACCATTTACACCACAAATCTGTGAGATGTTGGGACATGGATGAGGAAGTGTAACAAAATGTTAGGAGCTTGGTGATCTTTGCATGGAGTAGATTTCTTGCTGTTTGAGGAAAGATAATAACAGCATTTTTGTTGTTGTTAACAGCTCTTAGATGAGGCACCAATCAGAAGTATAGCTACAAAGCA